>NC_025688.1:4840495-4854778 GCF_000633955.1 Camelina sativa
TTAGCCTTTTTGTGAACCTGCTTTACTATATCGGCTTTTTTCTTGCCATGAAGACTTGATCTCTCAATCAAAGGTAAAGGCATTAGATCCAAAGGAGATGTGGGGTTGAACCCATAAACAATTTTAAAAGGAGAAAACTTAGTCGCAGAATGCATAGAATGATTATAAGCAAATTCAACATGCGGCAAGCAATCTTCCCAAGTCTTAAGATTCTTTTTAATGAGCACACGCAATAATGTAGACAAGGTTCTATTGACAACTTCAGTTTGACCATCTGTTTGCGGATGACATGTAGTAGAGAAAAGCAATTTAGTTCCCAACTTAGACCACAAAGTTTTCCAAAAATAACTAAGGAACTTAGTGTCACGATCAGAAACTATGGCCTTAGGTATGCCATGCAAACAAACAACTTCCCTAAACAACAAGCTAGCAACATGAGATGCATCATCAGTTTTATGACATGGAAGAAAATGCGCCATTTTAGAAAAGTGATCAACCACCACAAAGATAGAATCCTTAACAGCCCTAGTCCTAGGAAATCCAACCACAAAATCCATAGATATGTCAGTCCAAGGATGCAAAGGAATAGGTAAAGGGGTATACAAACCGTGGGATTGAACCTTAGTCTTAGCTTGCTTACAAGTCGCGCACCGATCACATAGCCGTTCAACATCTCTTTTCATGTGCGGCCAATGGAAGTGTTCTTGCATCACCTTATATGTCTTAGCAAATCCAAAGTGTCCCATTAAACCACCACCATGAGCTTCCCTTAGAAACAATTCTCACAAAGAAGAGTGAGGCACACAAAGTCTATTTTCAAAGAACAAATAACCCTCATGGCGATAATATTTTCCAAAGGCAAACTTCTCACAAGATTGAAACATTTTGCTAAAATCAGAATCATTAGCATAGAAGTCTTTTATCTGCTCAAAACCCAACAATCTTTCATCCAAAGAAGTAAGCAAAACATACCTGCGAGATAATGCGTCGGCTACAACATTATCTTTACCTTTTTTGTACTTGATGACATATGGGAAAGTTTCTATGAATTTGACCCACCGTGCATGACATTTGTTGAGATTTTGTTGACCCTTTAAATGCTTGAGAGACTCGTGGTCCGTATGAATGATGAACTCCTTTGGCCATAGATAGTGCTGCCAAGTTTGTAGTGCTCGGACCAATGCGTAGAGCTCCTTGTTGTAGGTCGGATAGTTGAGTGTCGCTCCTCCTAGCTTCTCACTGAAAACTGCTATGGGCTTATGATCCTGCATCAAAACAGCTCCAATACCTATCTCGGAGGCGTCACACTCAATCTCAAAAGTTTTCATAAAATTAGGAAGAATTAAAACATGAGAGTTAGTAAGCTTCTCTTTCAAGGTCTGGAAGGCATTTTCTTGTGCAGCTTCCCATTTGAATCCAGTGTCCTTTTTAATGACTTCCGTAAGCGGGGCGGCAATGGTGCTGAAGTCATTGACAAACCGTCGATAGAATCCTACTAAACCGTGAAAGCTCCTTACCTCGCTCACATTTGTAGGACTTGGCCATTCTTTGATCGCCTTGACCTTTTCCTCATCAACCTTGATTCCATCTGCACTCACAACAAAGACTAGGAAAACAAGATTATCTGTGCAAAAGGTGCACTTCTTATAGTTCGCATAAAGCTTTTCCTTTAGAAGCAAATCCAAAACGAGTTTAAGATGCATGACATGATCCTCCAAATTCTTACTATAAACCAAGATGTCATCAAAATAAACCACAACAAAAACTCCAATATGCTTCCTAAGGGCATGATTCATCAATCTCATGAAAGTGCTAGGTGCATTGGTTACCCCAAACGGCATGACTAACCATTCATATAACCCTTGTTTGGTTTTAAAAGCTGTTTTCCACTCATCACCTTCTTTCATACGGATTTGATGATAACCACTTTTAAGATCAATTTTCGAAAAGATGCTAGAACCATGCAATTCATCAAGCATATCATCTAATCGAGGGATAGGCTCGGCAGTCCACGCACATTCACCAGCTCCCATCTTTCTTTGGTACTTGTAACACCGGAACGGCACATGGACTCATGCTTTCTCGAATATGTCTTTTGTCCATAAGCTCATTCACTTGTCTTTCAAGTTCCTTTGTTTCTGTTGGGTTGGTGTGGTAAGCTGGTCGGTTCGGTAGAGCGGCTCCCGGTACAAAGTCGATTTGATGCTCGATCTCTCGGATGGGCGGTAAACCAATGGGATTGTCTTCCGGAAACACGTCCTTATATTCTTGCAAAACCAACTCAATCTTACTCGGTAGCACTGGTTCGGGGTTAGTTGAACAAGCAAGAGTTTCTTTGTAAACAAAGAGTAAACTATTATGACTTACCTTGTTCTTACCCTTGGTATCGATTGGTTCGGTTGGTTTGGTGGCCTTCTGTTTCATGCGTAGCTGGTCTAGATAGACTTCATGTAGTGTCATCGGAATGACATTCGTTTTTCGGTCATTGTGTTCGAAGGTGTGTCGATTAGGGAGACCATCATGGACAACTTGTCGGTCTGATTGCCATGGACGTCCAAGAAGAATGTAGCTAGCGTCCATTGGTAGTATGTCGCACATGATCTCATCCTGATACTTACCAATTGAAAGAGGCACCTTGACTTGTTCCTTGACGGACATCTCACCTTCTTCATTAAGCCATTGGAGCGTATATGGTCTCGGATGTTTAAGCACTTCTAAGCCAAGCTTCTCAACCATAGTCCTGCTCGCAACATTAGTACAACTACCACCATCGATAATTAAACTACATACCTAATCTTTGACCAAGCATCGCGTATGAAACAAGTTTTGCCTTTGTGCTTGCTCCTCAGCTTTAGTTAGAACACTCAAAGATCTCCTCGCAACAAGCAACTCTCCTTTAGTGGGGGCTTCCAAACCCTCTTCCGATGAGTCATTTTCCGAACGCTCTTCTTCAGATTCTACTTCGCCATTATCTTTAAGGACTATGATTTTTTTGTTGGAACACTCACTTGCATAATGCCCAAGTCCTTGACACTTAAAGCATCAAATATTCCTTGTCCTTGTGATCACCTCCTTACCCTTACCTTTTGGGTCTGAATCTAGCGGTTTTGGCTTGACGAATGGCTTGTATTCCTTTTGGTAGCCTTGCTTTTCCTCCTTTTGATAACTTGGTTTCCCCGAGCTGTAGTTGGTTTTGGCGGTGTTGTAGCTGGGTCGGGAGTTCTTCCTTTTGATTTGCTGTTCGAACATGACTGCCTTGTGAAGCATCTCCTCCAGTTCCACATAGTGCTGGGTCTCTAGACGGTCTTGGATTTCTCGGTTGTGCCCTCCCATGAGTCGCGACATAACAGCTTCTCCATCTTCTTGAATATCAGCTCTTAGCATAAGGGTTTCCATTTCCTTGAAGTACTCCTCAACTGTCTTGCTCCCTTGAAATAAATATCTCAAGCGCTGATGTAGATCACGGTGATAATAACTTGGCACAAATCTCCTTCGCATGACGGCTTTCAGCTGGTTCCATGTTTCGATCGACATTTCTCTAGCACGTCTCCTGCTGGTAACAAGTTGATCCCACCAACTTAAGGCATAGTCGTAGAACTCAGTAGCAGCAATTTTAACCTTGTTATCCTCAGTGAATTCTTGACAAACGAAGACTAACTCAATTTTCTGTTCCCACTCCAAGTAAGTATCCGGGTTGCTGGTTCTATGGAAAGCGGGAATCTTGAACTTTACACCTCCCTAAGGATCTCTAGGTTGGGGTCTGTCTCGTCGACGTCTGCGCTGACTTGAATGATTGTAGTACTCTCTTGTCTCATCATTTGGCCTTGGTTCCTCCTGGTTTTACCTTTGATGTTGATTTGCTTCCGGGTTGACTTGGTTCAAGTGTAGAGCGCCAAGTCTTGCATCAAGAATGGTTGCCATAGCTGCTGTGACTGACTTCATGATTCTCCTTTCCAGGCTAGAGGTGGATGACTCTTCCTCTTCAGAAGTCACCATGGTACCTGAAAATAGAATAAAGATCCAACAAATATATAGTTCCAAAAAACACGTAACTAGAAAACAGATATGGAAAAATATGAAAACGAATCCAAAAATTCCAAAATCAACTTTTAAAAATAATAGACTCAAAGACGATCCAAATGCAATGGATTTCGTAATTTTGGAACGAGTAAAACATTTTATAAAATTCTCGCAAGATGAACAAAAAATCTGGGAAAAATAGAAAGTGATGATTGGAATTTCAAAACCTGCTTGCAAAGTGGCTCTGATACCACATGATAGACTCCTGGATGAGGATTTATGCCCAATGACACACTTTGCAAGGTCTTGAAGAGGGATGAACGAAATGATGGTGAAAGATGCAGCGGAATGGAGAGATGAACGGCGGAAAGGGTGAAGAGGTGGATTTGCAGCGGATTGAAGGGGAGAAGGAAGTGTACTTCTAAGAGAGATGGAGATCTCTTAGACTACAGTCTTGATTACAACTTAGATATGACACACTAAGAAGTAAACAAGTTGAGAAGATACTACACACTTCTATGATCAAAAAGGTAAAAAAAAGGTTTTTGATGAAAAATGTTTGATGATTAGAAAATGAGAACTACATTGTCTTTATATAGGAGAAGGGGGACAAAGGAGAAGAGAATTAAAAGCCTAGGAAATCATGCAAGAGCTTTAACAAGGTCAAGCTCATGCATAATGTCTAGGAAATTACAAAGCAATAAATGCTAGTTTGAATAAGAGAGAAAAGATAGAAAATGGGCCAAGACAAAGAGATGGGCCTTGGACCACGAATTGGGTTGGCAAAGGGAAGTGCTACTTATGTCTCATTAAAAACCTTGTCAAGAAAACCCATTGGGACAAAACTTGACAAGAGAAAAAGAGTGCATAAGCAACACTTAACCCTTTACCGAACACCTTAAGCTGTGAGCAACGTCAAAATGGTTTGAACCACATCTTCCTGCTTCTTGTCCAGCTCCTTGATTAGTCCATTGATAGCTTGGTTGAACCTCCTGGATTTTGATCTGGTAAGAGGACCCGCCGGAACGATCAATGCCTCCTCCAATGCTTCCGCTGGTACAAGCTGCTCCTCCAAAGCTTCCTCTGGTTCAAGCTGCTCCTCCATTGCTTCCTTTGGTTCAAGCTGCTCCTTATGTCCATGTTCTTTGGTCGAGCTTTCCATGGTCTCATCAGAAACAAACAAGCAAGCAATCAAAGCTACGCAAAGGGAACAATAGCGGAAGCAATAAACAAGCAAGCAAGCAAAGAAGGTTAGTTCAATCAAGACTTGACTCGATTAACCTAGACTTTTTACTCCTACGCGACAAACAAAGACGACTAGAATACAACAAGGGTAACTTGAATACTCTAGACTCTTTCGCCTACGCGAAAAACAAAGACGACTAGAATAATCAAGGATTACTCGACTACCCTATACTCTTTCACCTATGGGCCCTCGATAATCTGTTCCGTTCCAAACTACTTCCCATGCTGAAACCACAAAGGTCACCAGCATGAGCCAACAAATGCTTCAACGTCTTGTAGCTGTCGCTCTAGTAGCTAGCTAGACGCCGACTTTGTCCCGTGTAAGTGGTTGTTGGGAACTTCCCATGAGACAATCTTTCTACACTTAGAACAGAAGATCGACTACTCTATTCTAGCTACGACTCGAGAAAGATAACAAATATAATTCAAGAGACTAGCTAAAAATAAGTACTACAAATTCAAAGGGTTAGTATAAATAACTCTAAGAATCTAGTACTACAACACAAGCAATTCAAGCAAGAAAATCAAGCAAAGCAAGCAAGAAATCAAGCAACAATCAACAGGCAACAAGAATAAAAATTCAAGCAAACTAGATTGTTCTACATGCATGCAACCAACCTATTCGATTTTTATTAGATTTTTAAGCAATTTAATATTGCAAATAAAAATCTACCAATTTAACCATGCATGCAATTCCATGGTCCAAATTTTAAGCAAGCCGAATTGGTAAAAAAATTGCATCATGAAAATATGCGGTTCAATTCTCCAATTCTCAACATCCATGGTGATTCCTAGCATAATTCTATGCGATTAACATGAATTCTAGCATGAATCCTACCAATTTACGCATGCAACATTTAACTGATTCTAGCATGAATCCTAGTCTAAATGCAGCAAGCAATGGGTACGTACATGGTCCATAGAATCCATGCAGCACCCCCACACAAACTATCACAGAACTCACAGTGATTCAGCAGATTGATGATCGGACTTCACGGCACGACGGATCAGACAACGTCCCTCTCGCATCCAACAACTTCAAACTGCGTCCGAACAGCGCCTCGCTTCGTCTTCGAACAGTGTCTCTCTTCATCATCAAACTGTGTCCCTCTTCGTCTTTGAGAGAGAGCAACACTTAGAGAGTTTTTGTGGTTTTTCTCTCTTGAGCAAGGTGTGCCAAAAATGAGAGATTAAGCTTCCTTATATAGGGCTTTTGGGCGGTGCCACTCGCCAATGCATGGCGAGCACATGCCTTGCTTCCTCTCCACTCCTTTGGGAGAACACTTGGCGCGCAAGTCACTCCAGCCCAAGGAATCTCCTTTTCTCTTGCATGAGTTCGGATTGGTTGATTCCTAAGAGAAAATCTTCTCTTGTCTCCTACTTTTGGTGCATGAATTCTTATTGGCCAACTCCTTAGGAAATAATGATTATGTTCCTTCTTTGTGTTTTCAACAACAAAATGATTAATCCTCAAGGTTGCATGAAATTCTATTGGTTGATTTCATGAGAAAAAATCTCTTTTGCGCCGACAGACAATCGCTCTGCAAAATCCGGACCGCTGTCTGGTCGGTACCGCGGTTCCGTGCAATTATTGCATTTTGCCGCGTGCCCCGTCCGCTATGTCCGCAAATTCTTGGTCTCTTCCATAGCCTCTCTGTCTGTACCGCAACTCTCTGTCAGTACAACAACTTCTCGTCCGTACCGCAACTTCCCGATCTTTACCGTCTCCACTCTGCATGCGTCCTCCTACTTGGTCTGTGCCATCTCTATTCCGCATGCGTCCGATCTTTCCGTATTTACTCGGTCCGTGACGTCTTTGTCCGTGCACGTCCGACCTGTGCATATCATCTCCGTCCATGTACGTCCGATGTGTCCGTACCGTCTCCATCCGTGTACGTCCGTCCGTACCGTAGCTTGGCCTTTTTGTGGTTTTTGACTTGGTCATTCCTCTTCTTCAACTTCCTATGGGACTTAGTCTCTTGACCACCGGCCATTGGCCATCTTCCGACTTGTTGATTTTTTCTTCGGACTTCCTTCGGTCGTTCTTCTTAGTTTTCTCTTCTTCTTCTTGCTAAGTCCTTTCCGGGTCTTTTTCTCCAAAATTTTTATTTGGATTTTTACCCTTAGCGAGGGTCACTACAGACATGCTATATTACATGCGGAAGAACTGATCGCATCAGACTAACAAGTCATCATAAGCTCTCCCCATCACAATTAGTTCTAGGAAAGGAACCAAATATTTTCCATCTTAAATTTTTTGGATGTGCTGTATATGTTCCAATTGCTCCACCATAGCGAACTAAGATGGGACCTCAAAGGAGGTTGGAAATATATGTTGGATATGATTCTCCATCAATAATAAAGTATCTTGAGCCATCCACAAGGGATTTATTCAAGACTCGATTCGTAGACTGTCATTTTAATGAGTCTGTTTTCCCAACATTAGGGGAAGAAAATAAACAGCTGGAAAAGGATATAAATTGGAATCTATTGTCAATGGCTTATCTTGATCCTCAGACTAAATAGTGTGAATTAGAAGTCCAAAAGATAATTCATTTACAGAGTTTAGCAAATCAATTGCCAGACACGTTTGCTAACCCAAAAAGTGTAATCAAATCATATATATACCAGCTTTAAATGCTCCAATAAGAATAAATAGCCCAGAAGGACAAAAGCAAACTGCTAATGAGTCTAAGACACGTTTGAAACGTGGTAGACCCGTTGGTTTCAAAGACAAAAATCCTCGAAAAAGAAAAGGAGTAGAAATTAGCAATGGTGAAACAAAGGAAATAATTATGAAAGAAAAATCTCTGGAATAGACTTTAGACAGAACAAAGAAAGAAATTCAGGTACCTGATAATGAAGAGATCTCCATTAATTATGTCTTGTCTGGAATAAAATGGAATTGAAAGCAAATCAACGTCGATGATATGTTTGCATACAATGTAGCAGTTGATGTTATGGATGAGGATCATGAATCAACATATATTGAAGAGTGTACACAAAGAAGTGATTGGCCAAAATGGAATGAAGTAATAGATGCAGAATTAAAATCTCTTGCAAAGAGAGAAGTTTTTGGACCAGTAGTCTGTATACCTAAAGCTGTAAAACCGGTGGGACATAAATGGGTTTCTGTACGAAAGAAGAATGAAATTGGTAAAATTGTGAGGTATAAAGCACGTTTAGTTGCACAAAGTTTTTCACAAAGACCTGGAATTGATTATGAAGAGACATACTCTCCTCTGGTGGATGCAACTACTTTCAGGTTCCTCATTAGTCTGGCAATAGAAGAAGGACTTGATTTACATTTAATGGATGTAGTCACAGCCTATTTATATGGACCATTGGAAAATGATATTTCTATGAAAGTTCCAGAAGGATTTAAACTGCCTGAAGCAGTGAAGCCTGATTCTCGAGATCAATACTGCATAAAATTAAATCGATCTCTTTATGGATTAAAACAGTCAGGGCGTATGTGGTATAATCGCCTTAGTGAGTACTTACTAAAAGTAGTCTACAAGAATGACCCTGTTAGTCCATGCATATTTATAAAGATATTTAAGAAAGGATTTTTAATAATCGCAGTATATGTCGATGATTTAAATATCATGGGAACTCCTGCAGATATTTCTTTCACAATAGAATATTTGAAAAGAGAATTTGAGATGAAAGATCTCATAAAAACAAAAATTTGTTTGGGACTACAAATTGAACACCTAAAAAATGGTATTTTGGTGCATCAAGAGACATAGACGGAAAATGTGCTTAAAAGGTTCTATATGGATGGAGCACATCCATTAAGTAGTCCAATGGTTGTAAGAACACTTGATGTGAAAAAGGATCCATTCCGCCCTCGGGAAAATGATGAAAAATGATGAAGAAATTCTTGGTGCTGAAGTACCATACTTAAGTGCAATAGGGGCATTAATGTACCTTGCTAGTCATACAAGATCTGATATATCATTTGCGGTAAATTTATCAGCAAGGTTTAGCTCATGCCCAACTCGAAGGCACTGGAATGGGATTAAACATATATTTCGTTACCTGCAAGGTACGAAAGACATGGGTTTATTCTTTTCTAATTTACCCAAGAAATATTTAATTGGTTTTGCAGATGCAGGATACTTATCTGATCCCCATACTGGTAGATCGCAAACATGATATGTATTCACATGGAGGTACTGCTATTTCATGGCGTTCTATGAAGCAAACTATTACAACCACTTCTTCCAATCACACAGAAATTTTAGCCATTCATGAAGCTAGTCGCGAGTGTGTATGGTTAAGAACCATAATTCATTATATACAAGAAGATTGTGGTGTATGTGCAGGGAAAGATGTTGTGACAATTATGTATGAAGACAATGATGCATGCATCGCACAACTTAAAGACGAATACATAAAAGGCGATAGAACGAAGCATATTCTACCAAAGTTCTTTTACACACACGACCTGCAGAAAATGGCGATGTACGCGTTTTAGAGATTCGTTCGAGTGACAATTTGGCGGACTTATTTACCAAGGCGCTACCTATTGCTACTTTCTAGAAGTTGGTTTATCATCTCGGATTACGTCGTCTCAAAAATCTCAACATGTGTACTCATTAGGAGGAGTAGTTGCGCGCTGCACTCTTTTTTCTTAACCATAGTTTTCCCATTAGGTTTTCATGGTAAGGTTTTTAATGATGCAGCATTTCTGGCACATTCTGAGTTACTATATAAAAGAACTTTCATTCATTGGAATAAGACACCAATATCTTCCTCCCTATTATCTATCTATAACACGTAATTACTATTTTCTTATTTTTCGGTTAGAGTTATAATTACCACATTCGATTTTTTTACTTCATTTACCTACCAATAACTTTAATGTATGAAAGAGTCATAAATGTTTAAATATGTAATGTAAGACTAAAAAGAAAAGACTAATCATAATTGCTTACCTTACTTATTTAATATAAATAGTAGATTTTATTTCAACCATGACACAGTTCTATACTATTTTCTTATATAGTGTCCGATGAATATTCCAATTTTCGTCGAAGCTAAACAATAAATTTATATTCAGCTGAGATGTTGTGTTACCATTCAACCGATGCGACGACCCATCAAGTATTATACCGCGTATGTTTCTTTTGATGTTGAACTTTTCGGACTATTGAACCGATCTCATCATATTCTTGTTTGGTGTACAAAAAATTGAACTTCATTGCCAATCTCAGTAACTATTAATGTGAATTATGAGTTTACGAAGTTGTTTATGTTTGAAATATATAACGTGAGATGACTCTCTTTAAGCAAGAAATATTATCTTTTTCCTTTCGATTTTGTCAATTTTCTGTCTAAATTACTCTTATTTTGTCAATTTTATCCTCTGTTTTATTGCTTTTTTTTGCTTTTTTTTTTCATTTGCTAAAAGCTTATATTTTTATTACATCACAGATGATAGATCGGCTATAGTGTTAGGAGGGTGTTAGTTTATGGTCGGTTTGCGCCCACGATCTGGCAGCATATCGAACCAGTTTAGTTACCCTTTATACAAATCGAAAACTAATCCTTAATAGATCCGAAAGCCATTTGTTTCTCTTCATGGAGTCTCTTGCTTTTGTCTACAAAAGAAAGGTTGCAGAGAGACATGGAAACCAACTTTGACAACAATTATGTCCATTGACACGAATGAAAGAAATTCTAGAGAGAGAAAAACGCTATAGAGATAAAATTTTGACAGATCAACCGAATGGGTATTTTAACGGTGGTTTGTAGCTAATTGTTGTGCTGACGATGATGTAAATTGTAAACAACAGAATCTCGATTACTCATTGGAATCATATATTCTATCTCTAAATTATACAATTTTAAAGTTAAGCATGCATACCTACAATATTTCTTGGTACATTGGTTTTTAATGAAAATTTAACATGCGTCTCAAATATTTAACATGCGTCGCAATTGGAGGATATAATTTATACGTAGAAATATATATATTTATCATGTTCCTCGATCGATATATTCAGATGTCTATAATGTCAGATAATGATACCATGAGCTAATTCATTATACAACAAAAATGGAAGGAGTGTCATAACACGATGTACCTAATAAAATGTGTGATGGATCATGGATGTACTGCAAAAGTAAACTGTATAAACTAAAAATATCCAAAATAACATATAAGAAGAATAATTAAACGATCAAGAAATCAATCATCTTCATATTAGTTAATTAGTTATTGATGAGTAAGGAACCCAGATGGACGAACTCAAGATGAAAATCAGAGTAAGCAAGCAAGTTTGTGGTAATGAACACTAGAAGGATAAATGATGCATATCTGTAGACAGACAACCATCAAAAATAGCAGAGTACCTTTTGCTTTTCTCTATTAAAAAACGCTTAAAGTAAGATTGTATTTAAGTTCATGATTTCCATAAAACAAATTCGGAACAAAATTCTTAGTAAAATTATTTGTAAATGGTGGTTGTACTTCGTATAGGTAATAATTGACTATATACATTTTAAAAACATAAAAAACCCCAACTAACATTAGAAAAAAAGGATAATACATTGTCAATGTTTGTATTTATTCACCAGAAACATCACTGCCAATGTAACAAATTAATACTTGTAATAAAGTAATTATCTCATAATATTAAAATCGGAGGGAATACATAATGACGCACGTGATGACCCTATTATTCAATAATAGAAGGATTTATGACAGATTTGTGTCCATCATTGATAGTTTGCATGATTCTACATCTTTTTTTGTTAACTTTTGCTCCATCTACACTCATGGCCGGTTCTTGGGTTTCAATGGCGTAAAACATACTTAAATAATTTTTTATTATATAAAAATTAATATTGAAAATTGTTATCAATATACTAATATATATATATATATAAACACATTAGATAAACTCATTATTGTTATAAAAAAAGGAATTTAATGACACATGCCATGAAAATAGAGCACCAAATATCATCATCTCATAAAAAATAAAAAATAATATTGTTATATTAATTTAAAATATAATAAAGTAGTAATTCTACGAAGCTAAGAAAAACAAAAATAAATATAATATATGGATAAGTTCACCGTTAAATCTGGATACATATGACCCAAATGATAGATCTAAGGACCTTTAATTATATAGTTTGCGGTCTAGATATAACACCGCTTCAGGCTAGAATTTGGAAAGTACGATTCTTACCAAAGATTTACCATTTATACATGTGGTAGTTGCTAACAAGGTTTGTTTTCGGTCACACTAACCTAACTCGTTGGGAATTGATTGTAACCTAAGTTGTGCTAGATGTGTAGCCTATTAGGAGACAATTAACCATGTTATTTTTGACGGGCCGCTAGCATGTCAAATGTGGGTTTTCTCTCAACGGCACAAATAATTTATTATTATTATTATAAAAATTATATAACAAAAATATTAAATATGACTTTCCATTTTTAGTAATTTGAACTTTATTTTTATATGATTTCTAAATGTATATATAATTGCACATTAGATATATTTAAAATAAAAATTATATTTAAACATATATTATTCACTTAAGTTTATCCTCTAAATATATTAGATAAACTACAAAAAAATAATAATATTGTATACTAATTTTGCAAATACTTTTTAATGTAAATATAAATATATTTAGTAGTAGGAAAGGAAGATTTAAATTTTGTTAAAAAGTATAACGTAGTAAGAAAATAAATAAGACCAAAACACTATTGAACCAATCAAAAAGAATAATTAAAAACATATGGTAGACCACTTAATAAGGGAACGTTGGCTATGAAAAAAAAAAGAATACAATCAAAAGATTCTTAGGAGAATCGAACTCTTTTACCAATGGTGCATGGGGATGGGGCACACTAATACCAAATGAACTAGGAGAACAAAATTATACCATTGTCCAATAGATAATTTTTAATACTTAGTATGGGGCGCGTGCCCCATCCAATAACCACGTAGATCCTCCTCTGATCCCAATCCTTTTCCAATGGAGTATTTATTTGACAATATTGTTTTTTTCCTAGGAGAAACATCACTTGGTTCCTAACATACATCCTTTTCTTGGATAATGTGATATATATGGAATGCTAAAAATGCAAAAAAAATTTGAAAATTTGGATGAGAGTCTTTTTGAGGTTGTAAGGTTGGCAGAAAATGAGTCGATAGCCTGGGATCAAACACATGTCAAGGACACGGACACATACTTATATGCAGCCCCTTTGGTCACCGTACCTGGAACGAGGGTAGGCAAACGCACAGTTACCTCCACTTTTACGGGATACAGTTGTTACGTGGATGGTTTCCGGAAGTAAACAAATAAGTTTTCAAGTATAAGATGGTTTTAATTGACACGACTACAAGGATGTGACTTTAAGTTCAGATTTGGTGGATGTCAACACATATATTTTTTTTATATTGAGAAATTAAAGGAATGCATTTTGGTATGAATTTTCATTGTCACATGCTAACAAATTTCCATTGATGTACCCAAATAAGAATAAAAGAGGTCTCAACCTAATTTTACTTTTAATCTACGTAGCAATTTGAATCATTTTCATTTCAATGATTCTACATTTCCTTTTAACGTCAAATATTTAAATCATTCTAAGTAAGTTTAGCGACTGTTTTTAAGTGACACAAAACTTAAATCTCATCTTTTATATAACCTACGTATATCCTTTTTTTAAAAATTAACTACCCTGTTAATATGAAAACGATTGAAAATAATAAATAACTGAAATTGAAATCATCAAAGGAAAAAGCATAAAAAGTGAAATATGTCTCTAATGAAATTTAAGTCTGTTTGTAAATCAAAGGCAAATTCCTTATTTTTTAAAAAAATTTACGTCGGTTTCGATTGTGACATAGATTAATCAAAATATTCCAATGTAATTTTTATAGCGTTTGCTGATCAATTTATTTTATGACGCCGCGTCAACCGTTCATTCTATCAACGATATTCTAGAAATTTTAGTTACGAAAACAAAGGATCAAATTG
>NC_025688.1:4859924-4861812 GCF_000633955.1 Camelina sativa
TTCTCTATAGATCATATGTCTTATATATAGTAACATATATCATCCAAATTTCAGGAAAATTTTATTTAGTTGATTGTGGATTTGCAAATCATCTCAGCTTTTTAGCTCCATTTCGTGGTGTTAAATATCATCTACAGGAATTTGCTGGTCAAGGTCGTGATCCTGAAACTCCATATGAGTTATTTAATCTTCGCCATGCTTCTCTGAGAAACGTGATCGAAAGGATATTTGGAATCTTTAAATCTCGTTTTGCTATTTTTAAATCTGCATCTCCTTTTTCTTACAAGAAACAAGCTGGATTAGTCTTAGCATGTGCAGGGCTGCATAACTTTCTTCGTAGAGAATGTCGATCAGACGAAGGTGTGTTCCCTAATGAAAATAATGCAGTTAACAATGGAAATAATTCTGTCAATATAGATGAAAGTGATAGAGAAGAACCTCTCCAGACGCAAGAGCAAGACAGAGAAAATGCAAATAATTGGAGACAATCTATGGCCGAAGACATGTGGAAAGATGCTACGTTTTAAAAGTTCATTGATAGATAGATTTTAGTTTTCAAGTTTTGCATTTAATAAAATTGCTACATCTAATAAACAATTGTATTGTTTGTTTCTGTTGAATTTTTAACTCCTAGCCTTCGTAGATAGAGGATGAAGGAGCTAATTTATCCATATTCAATTTCTTTCTGTTGAATTTGTTTCTGTTGTTTGAAACTAGTCTACTATTTTCAACGTTAGATGGAAATTAGAAGAATTTATCCATTTTCAATTATATTAAAATTCTATTCAAATCTAATAAAATGATACAAATTATAGTCGTTAGAATCACAAAGAAAGATTTGAAAATATTTTACAATACAAGAAAATCTATGAATTATGTCATTAATTCTTTTCTAATAAATTCTTTCACATTCTCCCCTCCAATACCCCCTACATTTCCTTTTAACGTCAAATATTTAAATCATTCTAAGTAAGTTTAGCGACTGTTTTTAAGTGACACAAAACTTAAATCTCATCTTTTATATAACCTACGTATATCCTTTTTTTAAAAATTAACTACCCTGTTAATATGAAAACGATTGAAAATAATAAATAACTGAAATTGAAATCATCAAAGGAAAAAGCATAAAAAGTGAAATATGTCTCTAATGAAATTTAAGTCTGTTTGTAAATCAAAGGCAAATTCCTTATTTTTTAAAAAAATTTACGTCGGTTTCGATTGTGACATAGATTAATCAACATATTCCAATGTAATTTTTATAGCGTTTGCTGATCAATTTATTTTATGACGCCGCGTCAACCGTTCATTCTATCAACGATATTTTAGAAATTTTAGTTACGAAATCAAAGGGTCAAATTGGTAGGTTTAAAAAAAAAATAAAGATGTAATAAAAAATAATAAATGTCTATTTTGCATTTTGTTTTGGATCATGGTTGATCTTGCAATTCATTTGAAATTTCACTACAAAAAATGTGTCGTTAACGTTAGTTGTTATTGACATTGAACATTGATACTAAACTGACATAAACGAAATAGCAAGAGTGCATGAAGACGATGATTTTGATGTGGACGTATCTATAATGGTGGTAATGATGATGGTAGGAGCTCAGATTCATAACACACGACAACAACTCATGGGTGGTGGTGATTATATAGAACGTCCCATTCGTCGACCAGTCACACAGCTCGGAGAAGAATATATACAAAAGGTATTAAAAGATGATCCCGAAGATTTTCGGGTGCTGTATCGTATGATTCCAGATATGTTTTCTGTCGAAGAGATGCTTGCTGTCTTCATGCTCACAGTTGGACAAAATGCAAGATATGGCTACGTGAAAAACACATTTCAAAGGTCCAAGTTTGCAGTGAGCACAAGCTTTAATAAAAT
>NC_025688.1:4862910-4871906 GCF_000633955.1 Camelina sativa
TTCATGCTCACAGTTGGACAAAATGCAAGATATGGCTACGTGAAAAACACATTTCAAAGGTCCAAGTTTGCAGTGAGCACAAGCTTTAATAAAATATTAAAAGCTCTGCTTATAATAGCTCCAAGTAAGATGGTGAAACCAGATGGTTTAGTGCCACTGAAGATCAGAGAAAGTACACGATTTTATCCATATTTTAAGGTCCATTATTTCATCTTTTGTTTAAATTGATTCTTTTAGTTTTTTCTTCATAGAATTTGACTTTTTTTGGCATGTATTATAGAATTGCGTTGGAGCGATAGATGGTACACATATACCAGCAACAGTAGTTGGGCGTGAGGTTGCAAGCTATCGCAATCGAAAAAGAACAATATCTCAGAACGTTTTGGCTGTATGTAACTTTGATCTAGAGTTTATTTACATTCTGAGTGGATGGGAGGGTTCAGCCCACGATTTAAGAGTGTTAAGTGATGCGTTAACTAGAGGAACTAACAAGTTACAAGTGCCCAATGGTAAAACATCTATAAATTTCTCTATAGATCATATGTCTTATATATAGTAACATATATCATCCAAATTTCAGGAAAATTTTATCTAGTTGATTGTGGATTTGCAAATCGTCTCAGCTTTTTAGCTCCATTTCGTGGTTTAAATATCATCTACAGGAATTTGCTGGTCAAGGTCGTGATCCTGAAACTCCATATGAGTTATTTAATCTTCGCCATGCTTCTCTGAGAAACGTGATCGAAAGGATATTTGGAATCTTTAAATCTCGTTTTGCTATTTTTAAATCTGCATCTCCTTTTTCTTACAAGAAACAAGCTGGATTAGTCTTAGCATGTGCAGGGCTGCATAACTTTCTTCGTAGAGAATGTCGATCAGACGAAGGTGTGTTCCCTAATGAAAATAATGCAGTTAACAATGGAAATAATTCTGTCAATATAGATGAAAGTGATAGAGAAGAACCTCTCCAGACGCAAGAGCAAGACAGAGAAAATGCAAATAATTGGAGACAATCTATGGCCGAAGACATGTGGAAAGATGCTACGTTTTAAAAGTTCATTGATAGATAGATTTTAGTTTTCAAGTTTTGCATTTAATAAAATTGCTACATCTAATAAACAATTGTATTGTTTGTTTCTGTTGAATTTTTAACTCCTAGCCTTCGTAGATAGAGGATGAAGGAGCTAATTTATCCATATTCAATTTCTTTCTGTTGAATTTGTTTCTGTTGTTTGAAACTAGTCTACTATTTTCAACGTTAGATGGAAATTAGAAGAATTTATCCATTTTCAATTATATTAAAATTCTATTCAAATCTAATAAAATGATACAAATTATAGTCGTTAGAATCACAAAGAAAGATTTGAAAATATTTTACAATACAAGAAAATCTATGAATTATGTCATTAATTCTTTTCTAATAAATTCTTTCACATTCTCCCCTCCAATACCCCCTACATTTCCTTTTAACGTCAAATATTTAAATCATTCTAAGTAAGTTTAGCGACTGTTTTTAAGTGACACAAAACTTAAATCTCGTCTTTTATATAACCTACGTATATCCTTTTTTTAAAAATTAACTACCCTGTTAATATGAAAACGATTGAAAATAATAAATAACTGAAATTGAAATCATCAAAGGAAAAAGCATAAAAAGTGAAATATGTCTCTAATGAAATTTAAGTCTGTTTGTAAATCAAAGGCAAATTCCTTATTTTTTAAAAAAATTTACGTCGGTTTCGATTGTGACATAGATTAATCAAAATATTCCAATGTAATTTTTATAGCGTTTGCTGATCAATTTATTTTATGACGCCGCGTCAACCGTTCATTCTATCAACGATATTCTAGAAATTTTAGTTACGAAAACAAAGGATCAAATTGGTAGGTTTAAAAAAGAAATAAAGATGTAATAAAAAATAATAAATGTCTATTTTGCATTTTGTTTTGGATCATGGTTGATCTTGCAATTCATTTGAAATTTCACTACCAAAAATGTGTCGTTAACGTTAGTTGTTATTGACCTTGAACATTGATACTAAAATGACATAAACAAAATAGCAAGAGTGCATGAAGACGATGATTTTGATGTGGACGTATCTATAATGGTGGTAATGATGACGGTAGGAGCTCAGATTCATAACACACGACAACAACTCATGGGTGGTGGTGATTATATAGAACGTCCCATTCGTCGACCAGTCACACAGCTCAGAGAAGAATATATAGAAAAGGTATTAAAAGATGATCCCGAAGATTTTCGGGTGCTGTATCGTATGATTCCAGATATGTTTTTGAAGCTGTCTAGGATCATCAGAGACAAAACTGGTTTACAAAACACAAAAAAAATATTTGTCGAAGAGATGCTTGCTGTCTTCATGCTCACAGTTGGACAAAATGCAAGATATGGCTACGTGAAAAACACATTTCAAAGGTCCAAGTTTGCAGTGAGCACAAGCTTTAATAAAATATTAAAAGCTCTGCTTATAATAGCTCCAAGTAAGATGGTGAAACCAGATGGTTTAGTGCCACTGAAGATCAGAGAAAGTACACGATTTTATCCATATTTTAAGGTCCATTATTTCATCTTTTGTTTAAATTGATTCTTTTAGTTTTTTCTTCATAGAATTTGACTTTTTTTTGGCATGTATTATAGAATTGCGTTGGAGCGATAGATGGTACACATATACCAGCAACAGTAGTTGGGCGTGAGGTGGCAAGCTATCGCAATCGAAAAGGAACAATATCTCAGAACGTTTTGGCTGTATGTAACTTTGATCTGGAGTTTATTTACATTCTGAGTGGATGGGAGGGTTCGGCCCACGATTTAAGAGTGTTAAGTGATGCGTTAACTAGAGGAACTAACAAGTTACAAGTGCCCAATGGTAAAACATCTATAAATTTCTCTATAGATCATATGTCTTATATATAGTAACATATATCATCCAAATTTCAGGAAAATTTTATTTAGTTGATTGTGGATTTGCAAATCATCTCAGCTTTTTAGCTCCATTTCGTGGTGTTAAATATCATCTACAGGAATTTGCTGGTCAAGGTCGTGATCCTGAAACTCCATATGAGTTATTTAATCTTCGCCATGCTTCTCTGAGAAACGTGATCGAAAGGATATTTGGAATCTTTAAATCTCGTTTTGCTATTTTTAAATCTGCATCTCCTTTTTCTTACAAGAAACAAGCTGGATTAGTCTTAGCATGTGCAGGGCTGCATAACTTTCTTCGTAGAGAATGTCGATCAGACGAAGGTGTGTTCCCTAATGAAAATAATGCAGTTAACAATGGAAATAATTCTGTCAATATAGATGAAAGTGATAGAGAAGAACCTCTCCAGACGCAAGAGCAAGACAGAGAAAATGCAAATAATTGGAGACAATCTATGGCCGAAGACATGTGGAAAGATGCTACGTTTTAAAAGTTCATTGATAGATAGATTTTAGTTTTCAAGTTTTGCATTTAATAAAATTGCTACATCTAATAAACAATTGTATTGTTTGTTTCTGTTGAATTTTTAACTCCTAGCCTTCGTAGATAGAGGATGAAGGAGCTAATTTATCCATATTCAATTTCTTTCTGTTGAATTTGTTTCTGTTGTTTGAAACTAGTCTACTATTTTCAACGTTAGATGGAAATTAGAAGAATTTATCCATTTTCAATTATATTAAAATTCTATTCAAATCTAATAAAATGATACAAATTATAGTCGTTAGAATCACAAAGAAAGATTTGAAAATATTTTACAATACAAGAAAATCTATGAATTATGTCATTAATTCTTTTCTAATAAATTCTTTCACATTCTCCCCTCCAATACCCCCTACATTTCCTTTTAACGTCAAATATTTAAATCATTCTAAGTAAGTTTAGCGACTGTTTTTAAGTGACACAAAACTTAAATCTCATCTTTTATATAACCTACGTATATCCTTTTTTTAAAAATTAACTACCCTGTTAATATGAAAACGATTGAAAATAATAAATAACTGAAATTGAAATCATCAAAGGAAAAAGCATAAAAAGTGAAATATGTCTCTAATGAAATTTAAGTCTGTTTGTAAATCAAAGGCAAATTCCTTATTTTTTAAAAAAATTTACGTCGGTTTCGATTGTGACATAGATTAATCAAAATATTCCAATGTAATTTTTATAGCGTTTGCTGATCAATTTATTTTATGACGCCGCGTCAACCGTTCATTCTATCAACGATATTCTAGAAATTTTAGTTACGAAAACAAAGGATCAAATTGGTAGGTTTAAAAAAGAAATAAAGATGTAATAAAAAATAATAAATGTCTATTTTGCATTTTGTTTTGGATCATGGTTGATCTTGCAATTCATTTGAAATTTCACTACCAAAAATGTGTCGTTAACGTTAGTTGTTATTGACCTTGAACATTGATACTAAAATGACATAAACAAAATCACAAGAGTGCATGAAGACGATGATTTTGATGTGGACGTATCTATAATGGTGGTAATGATGACGGTAGGAGCTCAGATTCATAACACACGACAGCAACTCACGGGTGGTGATTATATAGAACGTCCCATTCGTCGACCAGTCACACAGCTCAGAGAAGAATATATACAAAAGGTATTAAAAGATGATCCCGAAGATTTTCGGGTGCTGTATCGTATGATTCCAGATATGTTTTTGAAGCTGTCTAGGATCATCAGAGACAAAACTGGTTTACAACACACAAAAAAAATATCTGTCGAAGAGATGCTTGCTGTCTTCATGCTCACAGTTGGACAAAATGCAAGATATGGCTACGTGAAAAACACATTTCAAAGGTCCAAGTTTGCAGTGAGCACAAGCTTTAATAAAATATTAAAAGCTCTGCTTATAATAGCTCCAAGTAAGATGGTGAAACCAGATGGTTTAGTGCCACTGAAGATCAGAGAAAGTACACGATTTTATCCATATTTTAAGGTCCATTATTTCATCTTTTGTTTAAATTGATTCTTTTAGTTTTTTCTTCATAGAATTTGTCTTTTTTTGGCATGTATTATAGAATTGCGTTGGAGCGATAGATGGTACACATATACCAGCAACAGTAGTTGGGCGTGAGGTGGCAAGCTATCGCAATCGAAAAGGAACAATATCTCAGAACGTTTTGGTTGTATGTAACTTTGATCTGGAGTTTATTTACATTCTGAGTGGATGGAGGGTTCGGCCCACGATTTAAAAGTGTTAAGTGATGCGTTAACTAGAGGAACTAACAAATTACAAGTGCCCAATGATAAAACATCTATAAATTTCTAACGTTATAGCATCATGGTTGATCTGGCAATTCATTTGAAATTTCACTACAAAAAATATGTCGGTTAACGTTAGTTGTTATTGACTTTGAACATTTATACTAAACTGACATAAACGAAATAGCATTATTTTAAAAAACCGTCGAAATAATGTCTAACGTTAAGTATTTTAGTATCAGTTTAACAAACAACATTTACTTTTAATGTGAAATATTTGAGTCTGTTTAAGTTAAGCGAATATTTTTATGTGACACAAAACTTAAACACTCATCTTTTATAGATATAACATATATCCTTTTTTTTCTTAATTGACTTTCCTGTTATAAGGGAAAATATTTTAAATAAATAAAATAATGAAAAAGAAATCATCAAAGCAGAAAACATAAAAAGTGAAATACGTCTTTAGTGAAATTTCAGTTGGTTTGTAAACCAACGGCAAACTCCTTGTTTTAAAAAAATTTATGTCGGTTTAGATTGTGATGTAGAATAAATCACGTATTGAAATATATTTTTTTGCAGTGGTTGCTGATCAATGTATTTTGTGAAGCGGCGTTAGCCGCTCTAGTGTATCAACGACAGAGGTGGACTGAAAAGGGGTTTTGAGCATTGTAGGTCGTCCCTCTCTGTCCACAATTCGAATTATCTATTGAATCAGTGATGGGTTATTCAAAACTTTGTACAAAGTCTAGAATTGGAGATTGGTGCAATCACTTAACTCAAACTGTGGTGCAAACACTGAACCCGAACTGGGACGAGCTTGAGAGGTACTTTCTTGACGACTGTAAGGGTACCAGCTTCTTATTTATCGATATCTTCATGTGTCGTACCATCAGGTGCTCTCCAGTCGAAGTAGTAAAGTAAATTCAAGATTCCTAATTCCACAGTAGCTACCCCCATTGCTGTACTGGGACATATCCTTCGACCAGATTCAAAATGTTTCTTGAACATGGTGATCAAAGAAACATTCAGATTACAGCAGCTCCTGTTCAACTCCCAAGGGAAACAATAGCTCACATCAAGGTCCAAGGCTATGATATTCCTCCAAAGACACATATCTTGGTGAACGCTTGGGCGATAGGAAGAGATCCGAAATACTGGACAAACCCAAAAGAGTTTAACTCCGAGAGGTTTATCGATAGCCCTGTGGATTATAAAGGAAGACATTTCGAGCTCTTACCAATTGGGTCTGGTCGAATGATATGTCCCGGTATAACAATTCGGGTAGCTATTGTGGAATTAGAACTCTTGAACTTACTTTACTACTTCGATTAGAGAGCACCTGATGGTATGACACATGAAGATATTGATAAAGAAGAAGCTGGTACCCTTACAGTCGTCAAGAAAGTACCTCTCAATCTCGTCCCAGTTCGAGTTCAGTGATTGCACCACAGTTTGAGTTAAGTGATTGCACCAATCTCCAGGTTCTAGACTTTGTACAAAGTTTTGAATAACCCATCACTGATTCAATAGATAAGTCGAATTGTGGACAGAGAGGGACGACGACCTACAATGCTCAAAATCCCTTTTCAATCCACCTCTGTCGTTGATACACTAGAGTGGCTAACGCCGCTTCACAAAATAAATTGATTAGCAAACACTACAAAAAAATATAGTATGTTGCAATACGTGGATTATTCGACATCATAATCTAAACCGACATAACTTTTTTTAAAACAAGGAATTTACCATCGGTTTACAAACCAACTGAAATTTCACTAGAGACGTATTTCACTTTTTACGTTTTCTCCTTTAATGATTTCTTTTTCATTAATTTATTTATTTACAATCTTTTCCCAGGAAAGTCAATTAAGAAAAAAAGGATATACGGTATATCTATAAAAGATGAGTGTTTAAGTTTTGTGTCACATAAAAACATTTGCTAAACTTACTTAAACTGACTCAAATATTTCACATTAAAAGTACATGTTTGTTAAACTGATACTAAAATACTTAATGTCAGACATTATTCTGACGGTTTTTTATAATGATGCTATTTCGTTAATGTCCGTTTAGTATAAATGTTCAAAGTCAATAACAACTAACGTTAACGGGCACATTTTTTGTAGTGAAATTTCAAATGAATTGCCAGATCAACCATGATCCAAAACAAAATGCAAAATAGACCTTCATTATTTTTTTATTACATCTTTATTTATTTTTCAAACCTACCAATTTGATCCTTTGTTTCGTAACTAAAATTTATAGAATATCATTGATAGATCTGAACGGTTGACGCAACGTCATAAAATAAATTGATCAGCAAACGCTATAAAAATTACATTGAAATACGTTGATTGATCTATATCATAATCTAAACCGACATAAGTTTTTTTTTTAAATAAGGAATTTGCCGTTAATTGACAAACCGACTTAAATTTCATTAGAGAATTATTTCACTTTTTATGCTTTCTCCTTTGATGATTTCATTTTCATTTATTTATTATTTTCAATAGTTTTCATATTAACATAAGAGTTAATTTAAAAAAGGGATATACGTAGGTTATATAAAAGATGAGATTTTAAGTTTTATGTCACATAAAAACAGTCGCTAAACATAAAAACAGTAGATAAACTTACTTAGAATGATTCAAATATTTGACGTTAAAAGGAAATGTAGCATCATTGAAATGAAACTGATTCAAATTGCTCGAAGATTAAAAGTAAAATTAGGTTTAGACCCCTCTTTTATTCTTATTTATGTACATCATTTAAAATTTGTAGCATGTGACAATGAAAAATTCATACCAAAATGCATGTCTTTAATCTCTCAATATAAAGAATTATATGTGTTGACATTCACCAAATCTGAAATTAAAATCATCTTATACTTGAAAACTTATTTGTTTACCTCCGGGAACCATCCACATAACAACAGTATCCCGTAAAAGTGGAGGTAATGGTGTGTTTTCCTATCCTCGTAGGTACGGTGAACAAGGGGGCTATATATAAGTATGTGTCCGTGTCCACGACATGTGTCTAATGTCAGGCTGTCGACTCACTTTCCGCCAACCTTAAAACCTCAAAAGGACTCTCATCCAATTTTTCAAAAAACTTTTGCATTTTTAGCATTCTATATATACCACATTATCCGAGAAAATGATGTATGTTAGGAACTAGGTGATGTTTCATCTAGGAAAAAAACCATATTCTCAAATAAAGACTCCATTGGGAAAGGATTGGATCAAGTGGTATTCGAGATAAAGCCCACGTTTGACGTGCTAGCGGCCCGTCAAAAATAACATGGTTAATTGTCAGCTCCTGCGCTACACATCTAGCACAACTTAGGTTACAATTGATTCCGAACGACTTAGGTTAACGTGACCGAAAACTCACCTTGTTAGCACTTACCACATATATAAATGGTAAATCTTTGGTGCGTATCATATTTTCCAAATTCTAGCCTGAAGCGGTGTTATATCTAGACCGCAAACTATATCATTAAAGGTCTTTAGATCCGTCATTCGGGTCATATGGTATCCAGACTTAACAGTGATCTTATCCATATATATTATATTTATTTTAATAACTTTTGCCTTTCTTATTTTCATAGGATTACTACTTTATAATATCTTAAATTAATATATGACATTATGAGACGATGATATTTGACGCTCTATTTTCATGACATGTGTCATCAAATTCTTTTTTATAACAATAATGATTTTATCTAATGTGCTTTTATATATATATATATATATATATATATATATATATATATAA
>NC_025688.1:4872421-4954087 GCF_000633955.1 Camelina sativa
ATATATATATATATATATATATATATATATATATTTTAATATATTGATAACAATTTTCAATATTAATTTATATATATATATATAAAAATTATTTAAGTATGTTTTAGGTCATTGAAACCCAAGGACCGGCCATGAGTGTAGATGGAGCAAAAGTTAACAAAAAAAGATGTAGAATCATGCAATGGACACAAATCTGTCATAAATCCTTCTATTTTTGAATAATAGGGTTATCTCGTGCGTCATTATGTATTCCTTCCGATTTTAATATTATGAGATAATTACTTTATTACAAGTACTAATTTGTTACATTGGCAATGATGTTTCTGGTGAATAAATACAAACATTTTCAATGTATTAACCATTTTTTCTAATTTTTAGTTGGGGTTTTTTTTGATGTTTTTAAAATGTATATAGTCAATTATTACCTATAAGAAGTACAACCACCATTTACAAATAATTTTACTAAGAATTTTGTTCCGAATTTGTTTTATTGAAATTATGAACTTAAATACAATCTTACTTTAAGCGTTTTTTAATAGAAAAAAAAAGCAAAAGTTACTCTACTATTTTTGATGGTTGTCTGTCTACAGATATGCATCATTTATCCTTCTAGTGTTCATTACCACAAACTTGCTTGCTTACTCTGATTTTCATCTTGAGTTCGTCCATCTAGGTTCCTTACTCATCAATGACTAATTAACTAATATGAAGATGATTGATTTCTTGATCATTTGATTATTCTTCTTATATGTTACTTTGGATATTTTTGGTTTATACAGTTTACTTTTGCAGTACAGCCATGATCCATCACACATTTTATTAGGTACATCGTGTTATGACACTCCTTCCATTTTTGTTGTATAATGAATTAGCTCATGGTATCTTTATCTGACATTTTAGAGACATCTGAATATATCGATCGAGGAACATGATAAATATATATTTCTATGTATAAATTCTATCCTCCAATTGAGACGCATGTTAAATATTTGAGACGCATGTTAAATTTTCATTAAAAACCAATGTACCAAGAAATATTGTAGGTATGCATGCTTAACTTTAAAATTGTATAATTTAGGGATAGAATATATGATTCCAATGATTAATCGAGATTTTGTTGTTTACAATTTACATCATCGTCAGCACAACAATTAGCTACAAACCACCGTTAAAATACCCATTCGGTTGATCTGTCAAAATTTTCTCTTTATAGCGTTTTTCTCTCTCTAGAATTTCTTTCATTCGTGTCAATGGACATAATTGTTGTCAAAGTTAGTTTCCATGTCTCTCTGCAACCTTTCTTTTGTAGACAAAAGCAAGAGACTTCCATGAAGAGAAACAAATGGCTTTCGGATATATTAAGGATTAATTTTCAATTTGTAGAAAGGGTAACTAAACTGGTTTGATATGCTGCCAGATCATGGGCACAAACCGACCATAAACTAACGCCCTCCTAAGTTGCTCCGGATGAAGGGAGAATATGGGTATTAAGAAAAGGGATTTCCCAAGGATCTAAAACCCCCCCCACACCAATCTTAATTAACTACTACATCTTTATTTGGGTGTATAGCTCAGTTGGTAGAGAATTGGGCTTTTAACCTAATGGTCGCAGGTTCAAGTCCTGCTATACCCAAACCTACCTTACCACACTATATAGTAAAGATTCGTAGTAGCGTTCTAAGATCACTGAGGGGAAGGTTCGTCATAAATTTGGAGAGTACACGTAAACTCAGACTTTTGAGAACAAATATTGGACCGGAAAGAAATAAGGGACAGAAATCCATAAAGTCAAAAAATATGGCACAAAAAGGAAATCCGATTTCAGTAAGACTTGGAAAAAATCGTAGTTCAGGTTCAAATCGGTTCAGTGAGGACGACCGCGAAAGTCACTGAATGGGTAAGGAGTCCTAACAATATAGCCGATCTATCATCTGTGATGTATTAAAAATAAAGCTTTTAGCAAATGATAAAAGGAAAAAAAGCAATAAAACATAGGATAATATTGACGAAATAGGGGTAATTTAGACAGAAAATTGACAAAATCGAAAAGAAAAAATAATATTTCTTGCTTAAAAGAGAGTCAACTCACGCTATATATTTCAAACATAAACAACTTAGTACACTCATAATTCACATTAATAGTGACTGAGATTGGCTTGAAGTTCAATATTTTTGTACATCAAACAAGAATATGATGAGATCGGTTCAATAGTCCGAAAAGTTAAACATCAAAAGAAACATAAGCGGTATAATACTTGATGGGTCGTGGCCTCGGTGGAATGGTAACACAACATTTCAGCTGAATATAAATTTATTGTTTAGCTTTGATGAAAATTGAAATATTCATCAGAAACTATACTATATATATATATATATATATATATGAAAATAGTATAGAACTATGTCATGGTTGAAATAAAATATACTATTTATATTAAATAAGCTAAGTAAGGTAAGCAATTATGATTAGTCTTTTCTTTTTAGTCTTACATTACATATTTAAACATTTATGACTCTTTCATACTTTAAAGTTTATTGGTAGGTAAATGAAGTAAAAAAATTGTATGTGGTAATTGTAACTCCAACAGAAAAATAAGAGAATAGTAATTAAGGATTGAAGAAAATACTACTGGAGTTACAAATTTATGGAAAAAAAATTGAGGAAACTTAAATTTGACAGAAATTAGAGATTTTTTTTTAATTGTCAAAAATCCTAAAGATAGAATAGAAAATATTGAAGTTGTAATTTATTAGGATCTTGAAATATTATATAATATGCTTTTTGGAATTAATTATTAGATTGAAATAAATTTAATTAGCAAATTGTAATGTGTAAGAATAAATGAGAGTAATCAAATTATGAAAAAGTGGAGAAAACAACAAACAAATATCAAGAGACAAATTATAAAAGAATTATGGAAACAAATATTTAGTATGTAAATTTGTTTTTAATTTGTTCTTCTAGAATTAATGACAAAAGCTTTTAATATATGTTTAAAAAAACAAAGTTGAAGCAATCAAATAATAATGAATTTCTCCTAATCAAGAACCCACATTTGCACAAAGTCTCAATGCCAGTAAGCACATTTCAAAATATGATTTGCTTTGTTCAGCATGTAAAAAGCTGCTCGTGTGACTCTTTTTCAAAATCATTTCTTTCATTCTACATCAATGAGAATGAAAGAAAACCATCAACCAACAATCTTTCTTAAAAGAGAGATATGATTGAATAAAAAATCTTTCTTAGAAATTGTACGTTTCCATGAGGAAGAACATGTATAGAACCTGGAGAACAAAGTAGCATCACTGGAGGAATGATGGTGACCAGGGAGAATATATCCCCCGAGCTCCAGCCTCAGCTTCGTGTGGTATTATCTATTCAGAAACTTTTTTCTTTTGTTCTGCTTTGCATGATTAAAAGAGAACAAACCCATTAGCTCACATTTATAATATCTTATCCAAACTGACCAATATACTTTAAAATCTTCACAAATCAGCGATACTTTTAAAAAATCAAGACACACGAGGGGACAACACATTGGAAATCTCAAATCATGTGTTAAAATTTTACATGCAAGGAAGAAAGATTGATCCAAGGAAAAAAAAAAACCTTAAATCAACAAAAAAAAACTGGTCAATACAAGATTATGTAAACAATCCAAACTCTAAAAAGAAGTCAAAAGTTTGATCACACTAAAACGTGAAGAAATTAAACAACTTTAAATCCGAAATTAATATTTTTTTGAAGAGAGGGGAGTAATTTGACTAACACAATACCAATACTAATACTAAAAGTCGCAAATTTCATGAAATCAGTAACAACACTAATCGCAAATCATAATTTGGTCAATGGTGTATAATTTGGTCATGTTGTTTATCTAGCTTCTTAATTATAACAAACGTTCCCAAATCAAACTATAATTCAATCAGTGTATACACAAACATATGTAGTAATTAAAGGTTTCAGTTGTGAATCTAAGCTAAGATGCTCCTACGTCTCTTCTTTTTCTTTATTGGTTGGCGCTTTGGCTAAAACAGAAAGCATTTTTCCTATGACCTAGACACATAATGAAGCTCTTGTGGTGCAACACTTCTTAACAGCAACATAGTTTACAAAGCGGCATAAAATGCAGATAAAGAAAAAAAAACTACTTTTCTTGAGTTATTTGGAAGATAAAAGGGAAACCATCTTACTCTTATTTGATTTCTTAGTCTCCGACCTTTGGAATGGGTTAGTTTTGTCTAACAGAAGAGAAAATTTGATTTAGAATTCAGAAATATTAAACAACCCAAAGCTAGCTCGTTTTGTCTTTTATCCATCGGTGAGAAGTTGAAAGCTAGAGAAAATATTGACAAACCTGATGGGTTAGCTTTTGTCTGCGCCACTTAATCTAGTCTTCGTTATCACGATTTGGTCTTCTCCTCTCCAATTGCTCCGCCCAAACGCCTATTCTTCTTCACGGATCGAGACGACACGACAAAACCTTCACCCACCAACAACGACAACAATGGCAAGCTCATAGAAGAGAAATTTGATTTAGAGAAGCTCTGATGGCGTGAAATATTAGAAGGAGATGGAGTGGAAGAGAGAAAACCTAATAAGTTTTGGCTTCTTTTTTTTTTGTGTCTGTCGGGAATCGAGAGATGTTAGCTGTATTTATTCAAATATTTTGTTTGGATATTATTAATTTTAATGATGCCAGAAGAAACTGAAAACCCGGAGAGAACTGAAACGTACAAGTTTTATTGTATTCATCATTAAGCTGAAAATCTGATGTGTCATGTTCTGGGTAGATATTGCTATTACCCTTTCCGAAATTGTTTTGCATGCAAAATATTAGATGTGCGGTCGAAATACTGTAGTTTCTTATGAATCTGTGGTTTTTTTTTTTTTTTTTTGTAAAAGATGAATCTGTGGTTGGTGTAATTTTAGAGCAAATCAATCCTTTCAGGAAAATAATGTAATCAAGTACACGTCTCAACAGATTTTACAGTTTTCTTGAAACGTATAGAGGTCTTCTGGCGATCCAAAAAAAACAAGGAACAAGAAAACCTTGGTCCATGAGCCTTACTTTTCATACAATATCTACATAACCAGCAAATCTTCAAAGCTTATAGTGTTTGTGGTGCATAACCAACAAATCGTGTATACAAAACAAAACATATAAGATTTGCAAAATATATTTTAATTAAAACATCTTTAAAAGTTTGGAGTTTGGTGCAATCACTGAACTCGAACTGGGACGAGCTTCAGAGGCACTTTCTTGACGACTGTAAGACTACCAGCTTCTTCCATATCGATGTCCTTATGTGTCATCCCATCAGGTACTCTCCAATCGAAGAAGTAAAGTAAGTTCAAGAGTCCCAATTCCACAGTCGCTATCGCCATTGCTATACCGGGACATATCCTTCTACCAGACCCAAACGGTAAGAGCTCGAAATGTTTCCCTTTATAATCCACAGGGCTATCGATAAACCTCTCCGGGTTAAACTCTTCCGGGTCTGTCCAGTATTTTGGATCTCTTCCTATCGCCCAAGCGTTCACCAAGATCCGTCTCTTTGGAGGAATATCATAGCCCTGAATCTTGATGTGAGCCATTGTTTCCCTTGGGAGCAGAAGTGGTGCTGCTGGATGTAATCTGAATGTTTCCTTGATCACCATGTTCAAGAAAGGAACTTTGGCGACATCTTCGTCGGTGATTCTCTCCTTATTGTTGCCAAGACGGTCTCGGATCTCGCCTTGAAGTTTCTTCATCACTTCCGGGTTTCTAGCGAGCTCCGTCATTGCCCATATCATGGTAATAGCTCCTGTGTCTATCCCTGCCATAAATATATTCTACCAAACACCCGGAGACTAAGTTATTTAGCTTCTATCCAGATTTCAGTTTCATTACGAATGTGTTCAAAAAAGTTGTTTGTTTATTTCGTCTTACCGTGAGAATCCCCTTAATATGATCTATTGTGAGCTTCAAAGAATCATCTTCACCTTGTTTATGCATCACATCCAACATTAGATCGACGATATCTCTGTTATCTTTCGATCGGCCTGGTTTCAAATGATCATCAATCACATGTTGAAACAAGGCATCGAGCTTGAAGAAGACATCTTTTAACCTCTTGTGTTGCCCCGAAATCCAATCACCAAGCCATCCAAGTCCGGCAATAGGAAACGAATCAGAGAAAGTGAAACTAGCCTGAGCTTCTTCCCCTTCGAAGATGAGCTCTTCGATCTTTTCTTGATCGATGAACTCGCTCTCGTGGAAGCTCTGTCCAAAAGCAACTCTAAACAGGATACTTGATGTTAGCCAGAAAAGGGCTTTACTCAAATCGACCGGAGATNTGATCACCATGTTCAAGAAAGGAACTTTGGCGACATCTTCGTCGGTGATTCTCTCCTTATTGTTGCCAAGACGGTCTCGGATCTCGCCTTGAAGTTTCTTCATCACTTCCGGGTTTCTAGCGAGCTCCGTCATTGCCCATATCATGGTAATAGCTCCTGTGTCTATCCCTGCCATAAATATATTCTACCAAACACCCGGAGACTAAGTTATTTAGCTTCTATCCAGATTTCAGTTTCATTACGAATGTGTTCAAAAAAGTTGTTTGTTTATTTCGTCTTACCGTGAGAATCCCCTTAATATGATCTATTGTGAGCTTCAAAGAATCATCTTCACCTTGTTTATGCATCACATCCAACATTAGATCGACGATATCTCTGTTATCTTTCGATCGGCCTGGTTTCAAATGATCATCAATCACATGTTGAAACAAGGCATCGAGCTTGAAGAAGACATCTTTTAACCTCTTGTGTTGCCCCGAAATCCAATCACCAAGCCATCCAAGTCCGGCAATAGGAAACGAATCAGAGAAAGTGAAACTAGCCTGAGCTTCTTCCCCTTCGAAGATGAGCTCTTCGATCTTTTCTTGATCGATAAACTCGCTCTCGTGGAAGCTCTGTCCAAAAGCAACTCTAAACAGGATACTTGATGTTAGCCAGAAAAGGGCTTTGCTCAAATCGACCGGAGAACGATCCACGGCTGATTCCGACACTTTCTTGACCAGAAAGTTACATTCTGCCTCTCTGATATATCCAAAAGACTGAACCTTTTTAAAACTGAAAAACTCGCTCACCGTAAACTTTCGCCGCTCTCTCCACTCTCGGCCGTATGGCGTAGAGCCGATATCTTTAAAACCACGAGAGATTAGCCTCCCCCCGAAAAGCTTAGGCCTGCTGCAACAGTCTAGGTCATGAGTTCTAAGCACTTCTTCAGCTCCTTCTTTCGATGAGATAACAGTTACAGGGACAAACCCTAAGTGAAGAAGCATAACATGTCCGGTTCTTTCGGCGAGACGTTGAAGTGACCTGTGAGGCAGTTCCCCAAGTTGATGTAAGTTTCCGATGATCGGTAACTTAGGAGGGCTTGGAGGAAGATTCCATTTAGAGCGTTTGATCTTCTTTCCGATAAGGATTAACGTAACGAAGGTGATGAGAAAAAGACAGAGCAAAGATATTGTCATTTTTTTCTTTTCTTTTTTTTTTGGTTTAAATTGATAATGCTCTGTTTTGGTAATATTAATAATAGTTCAAATCTTATCCTGGGGTCGTCACTGAAGAAGGAAGAGATAAGACAGCACTCACACTGCGCTCATTTTAATCATAGTGAAAAGTCTACTAGTCCTACATCTAGAAGACAAATTTGACTTGTGCAAATATGAATGGTTAGAAACATCTACGATACTTTTACAAATTATAATGTAAAGTAAATTAAAATAAAAGCCTACAAAACTGACAAAAACATAGACCATCAAACACCACACAAAATATCAAAACCTTAGACATAATTTTGGAAAGTGTTTAAACACTTCTCTTTTTTAATAAAATTCGATTCGTTTAGGTTTACAAGCTGAATCATATTTAAATCATATTTAAATTATGTTTAAATTATCAAAATAAAATATTTCTCTTATTTATTATCAAAATTTAAAAGATGATCCGCACTTATCACATATAAAACAAAATATGAGTTCGCGCAAATTATCTTTGCTAGTTCACGTGAATTTTAAGGGGAAAATAGAAGACAAATTCTTCTAAAACTCTTTTCCATACTGACAAAATCTCAATGGATTCCTACAACCATAATAGGGATAATTTGATTAAACTAATAACCAACAGAATCCGGTTTATGAGAATGAGAGCCCGACCCGTTGGGTGGTCTCGCCATATAAAATCAATTACATTTTTCATTTTATTTAAGAAAAAGTGTGAACTTTATTTGGATTGCATGTTAAATTTTAAATTTTTTTGAAGGACTTGAAAATATTGAATGTTGGTAAGCGTTATTTCAGCGGGTCAGGCAAATAGCTAAGGATTATATATGTTAAACACACATCCCAATTAATATTTTACCGTTTTTTCAAATCAGAACTGAAAATGGCATTTGAAAATTTAACATAGTATTTTACTGAAAAAATATACTCTCATACATCAGAGAAGCTTACATTTAGTGCAATCACTGAACTCGAACTGGAACAAGCTTGAGCGGTACTTTCTTGACAATTGTAAGAGTACCAGCTTCTTCTATACTGATGTCTTTGTGTGTCATCCCATCAGGCAACTTCCAGTCGAAGAAGTAAAGTAAGTTTAAGAGTCCCAATTCAACAGTAGCAATCCCCATTGCCATCCCGGGACATATCCTTCGACCAGACCCAAATGGCAAGAGCTCGTAGTGTTGTCCCCTATAATCCACAGAGCTATCCATAAACCTCTCAGGGTCAAACTCTTCCGGTTTTTCCCAGAGTTTTGGGTCTCTTCCTATCGCCCCAACGTTAACCAAGATCCGCCTCTCGGGAGGAATATCATAGCCTTGAACTTTGATGTGAGCCATTGTTTCCCTTGGGAGTATAAGAGGAGCTGCTGGGTGTAATCTGAATGTTTCCTTGATTACCATCTTCAAGTAAGGAACCTTATCGATATCTTCTTCAGTGATTCTCTCCTTGTTGTTGCCAAGTTGGTCTCGGATATCGCCTTGAACTTTCTTTAACAGTCTCGGGTTTCTAACTAGCTCTGTCATTGCCCATATCATGGTGATGGCCCCAGTGTCTATCCCTGCAAGAAATATATTCTACCAACAAACAAGAAAGTTAAGTTAAAAACTTAGATCCATTTTTTTATGATAATGTGTTAAAAGAACTCTAGATTTACCGCGAGAAACCCCTTGATATGATCTATTGTGAGTTTTAAGGAATCATCTTTGCCTTGTTTATGAATCACATCCAACATTGAATCGATGATATCTTCGTGATCCTTTGATCTTCCAGGTTTCAAATGATCATCTATCACATGTTGGAATAGAGCGTCGAGTTTGTAAAATACATCGTTGAGCCTTTTGTGTTGTCCGGAAAACAAGTCCACGAGCCATCCAAGTCCGGCAACAGGAAAGAAATCAGAACAAGTGAAACTTGCTAGGGCAGTCTCAGCTTCGAACACAAGTTCTTCAATCTTGTCTTTATCGATAAACTCACTCTCGTGGAACCTTTGTCCAAAAGCAACTCTAAACAAGATACTTGCGGTTAGCCAGAAAAGGGATTTGCTCAAATCAACCGGAGATCGATCTACCGCGGATTCCGACAGTTGCTTGACCAGAAAGTTACATTCTTCCTCTCTGATATGCCTATAGGACTGAACCTTTTTCAAACAGAAAAGCTCACGTACCGCAAACTTACGCCGCTCCTTCCACTCGTCACCGTATGGTGTAAAACCAATATCTTTAAAATCCCGCGAGATTAACCTTGTCCCGACAAGCTTAGGCCTGCTGCAACAGTCTAGGTCATGAGTTCTAAGCACTTCTTCAGCTCCTTCTCTCGATGAGATCACAGTTACATGGACAAAGCCAAAGTGAAGAAGCATCACAGGTCCGTATCTTTCGGCTAGATGTTGAAGTGACCTGTGAGGCAATTCTCCAATCTGGTGTAAGTTTCCGATGACCGGAAACTTGGGAGGGCTTGGAGGAAGATTCCATTTAAAGTGTTTAAGCTTTTTGACGAAAAAGATTAAAGAAACGATGGTAATGAGGCAGAAACAGAGGAAAGAGATCGCCATTTCTGTTTGGTAATAAGATAAAGTGAAAATGATATTGCTCTGTTTGTGTTCTATTAATCCACACGGCAACTTGAGATCTAGAAAACTATCCATTCAATTTTCTTCATTAAAATACTGCAATTATTGGATCCAATTGGCTAATGGCTATTGGGTAAGTGCTTGTAGCAAATTGCAATTACTTTTACATATTATATTATTTATTTACTAAAAGGATAAATATTTTAGTGTGGATAAGAATAACTAGAAAATGGAAACATTTTAGTATTTCTAGTGTATATATTTATCTTGAATTAATTAGAAAATTTTGTTTTTAATGGTATTTATAGATTTTGCTATTTTACTTCAAATCTTTTAGATTTTCCATTTTCAAAGATCCAAAAAGCTAATTTTACACATTATGTTGGGTCTGTGTTTGTTATTAAGTATGTATTTATGAAAACAAAATCACAAATATATATATAGTTTCTAGAGTGGCCAAAAATGGCAAACCTACAAAGCCATTAAGCAAATGGCAAATGCAATTTTTCTGGGGCCAAATGCCAAACATAAATGCAATTAGATGGTCTAATGGGTCAACAGTTTGGAATATACATTGTTTATCAATAGAGAATAATCAGAAATACAATTTTAGTCGAAGAAATTGTTCCGAATATCCAATGTATATATGTAGTCATGATAGAATAAATAAATAAAAGCAAGTTCACCTTTGGTAATCAAATAGAAGTAGTTTGTGTATGTTAACTAGGCTAAAGTGCTAAACTAATTAAACTGGCAAGAATGAGATTCAAACATTCCAAAAAAAGACTTTTTTTATTTTGGTCAAAAACCCAAAAAAAGACTTCATTTTTTTATTTTATCAATTCTTTAAGCAATTATGGACGTTCTGCCAACAATATTTTTAAATCCAGAAGCAACATCGACAATATATGTGAAGACGTAAATTATATTCTTTTCCATGCACATCACACTTTCAAACCATGATCCAAAATTTTGAATATATAGAAGTTTGAGTTTTTAGCTATGCATGCAGGGAGAATATTTTTTAATATTTTTCTTCGAGCCAAAGCCAAACATAAAAAGAAATAACCAATGATTGCTAATTGAGATACAAACTAAACCTCTATTTGCATGATCTTTATTTTCGATTGCTAATTGTGAATTGTATCTTTGAAATCAATGATTTAACGATCACACATATATTCCAAATCCTGAAAAATAGTTTCCGACTCTTTTTGATAGTTTAATATCATTATTGGCTTAGAATGCTTTATTTGGACTACGACAAAATCTTGAATTGACCATTCTATACTCATCAGACGACAAAGAAGGAAGAAGGAAGCATGCATTGTGTTTAATGTTAACTTTTGTTTTAGCGAATGATTAAGTTTCTCTATTTCTAGCAATAAACCTTCTTTTGTTGTGGAATATATTTTTACATTCATACAAAAAATGTTAACTTTTGTTTTTGTTTTGTAATGTTAACATTTTATTCAATCAGAACACTAACTAATGCGCTTAATTATTCTTCCAACTAAAGATCGACCCCTCGTTTAAATCTTAGTTCCACCTATTACTGCTGTTGTTGTTGTTGCATGCTCTTCCATTTCATGTCATCGTCTGGCACATGACGATGATGTTGAAAGAACGGACTGGCCAACACGTTCTTGAGGTATTGTTTAAATTTGTTTGCTTGTTGGCGTCTCAGAAAACCTTACATTTGTCGGAATATATTTAATATTTATTATATGCACAATCTGATATTAAAAAAAAAGGCGTTTATATATAATTTTTTTGTTTCGCAAAAAATCTCATTTTAAAATTTTATATTTATTTCAAAAAATATCATTTTACATTTTCAATACATCTTTTATATTAGATTTTCTAATTTTACTTTTAATCTATAACTAAATTAATCTATTAATCAATTATTAAATAAAAACATATATGTATGTTTTAATGTTTTTTTAATATTTGTGAAATGTGACAAAATTACAATTTTTTTTTGTGAAATAGAGGAAGTATACATCTTCACAGTACAACTACAATAAAGTTAGATCATAATAGTAAACACTTATCTAATTTCATCATTTAGTTCTTGAAAGTGCTAGATAAAATCATTTTTAACTAAATATTTTGTTTAAATTGCTTTTTTTCAATATTCGAACATTAAATTAAGGGTTCATCGACTACACAAACTTTTGCCTCTAGATCTTAATTAATCCACTTGAATTTTCTCTTTCATCAATTTTACTTTGCAAACTTTGATAGTCCTGTTTTATAAAATTCATGAAGTTTTTATCACAAATTCGTACTTGATCGATTGGGTTGGTACGATGAAAAAGAGATATCTTCGTAAAAATAAAAGTAAATTTGGTTGTCAATTACAAAAATAAATAAATAAAATATTATTGATAGTATCAAATAACGGAATGTGTTGCTAACCTCTAATTTGAGTTTGGGAAGTGATGAGCTAAATTGTCACGTTATTAACTTGGTGCCGAGCAACAAGATACCACTTTTGAAAAGAACAAACAAATCAAGCTTTAACGATTACAAGACATTTGGGAAATTTATGGGGGCAACTGCCATCATACCCATTACACATTTAGATAAGTCAGAAATCTATACTTATCTAAATCAAAAGAGATCTAAAACTTGGATGTTTATGATAATTCTTCTAGAAGAAAAGTGATATACGCAATAATTTATGACCTGTCATCAATTAGTCGGTACTCTGTATTTTAGTTTTGTCCACATGTTTCATCGATCGATTAAGAGTTTGTTATTGAGGGATCTAATATGTTATTTCTATATTGTGTAGATATCCTTATGCAATATATGTAAAGTGCTTAGGGTTTATTCTCGTATATGTATATAAGGGCTGTGCCCGTGAATAATAAACGTAAGAAACCTTTTATACACATTTAGTTTCTTCTCATGGTATCAGAGCGAGCCTAATTTTTTTAGGTTAGTTTATTCTCTTGTTTCTCTATTTTTTCTTCTGTTTTTCCCTTCTCTTTTGTTTGATTTTAGTATTCTCGATCTCTTCTTGTCGAAATACTTTCTAGCTCAACAACATGTCTAGTAGAGAAGAGATTTCTTCTGTTACTAAAGAACGACCAACACGGGCTGAGCCAACACGACGCGGATAGATCCGTATGATCTATCTTCGGGAGATAATCCAGGCTCAGTTATCTCTCAACCACAGTTGCGAGGTTCGAATTATGACGAGTGGGCATTGAACATACGACTTGCTTTACTAGCAAGAAAGAAGTTTGGTTTTACGGATGGTTCTATCCCCAAACCGGCTGATGATTATGATGATATTGAAGATTGGTGGTCGAATAATGCTATGGTGGTCTCGTGGATTAAACTAACGGTGGCTCCGGATCTGAGCAGTTCTCTTTCTCACCATGAAGTTGCATCTGACCTATGGACGTATATACAAAGGCGAGAAAGTGAAGAATGGACAACAGGTTCAACGACTTAAGACGGAGCTTGCCAATTGTCTCCAAAAAGGAACAACAGTGGAAGCTTACTATGGGAAATTGACAAAGCTTTGGACAAGTCTTGCCGATTTCCAAAGAGAAAAAATGGTGGAAGAAATTGCCAAAGAAAGGGAAGAAGATAAAATTCATCAGTTTTTAATGGGGCTTGATGAAAGTATCTTTGGTGCGGTGAAGTCATCGTTGCTCTCCCGGGATCCTTTGACATCCTTGGATGAGGCGTATCAGGTGGTTACTCAATATGAGGAGTTGAAGAGGGCGAGTCGGTGTATGGAAGAACGTACTGAAGGCGTTAGTTTTGTGGTCCAAACGTCCTCTCGTCCTCGACCTCAAACGGCTTTGCGTGATCCGACTGCGGTGTGTACGAGTTGTGGTAGGACTGGTCATCTTGCTGATAATTGTTTTGGTAAGACTGGATATCCATGGTGGTGGGGAGATAGGCCGCGTTCGAAGGTTCCTGTCTCTTAGCCATTGATTCCCTCTGGTGGGACGAATGGCGATTGTCGTGGTGCTTCGTTTGGTTCCAGTTCCTCTAAACGCCAAGACACGGCACACGCGAACCATGTTGTGACACAACCACCGGTTTTCCATGCTAAATCCGCCATTACTGAAGCTGATAGGGTTGGCGTTAGTGGCTTGACCGAGCCTCAATGGGAAGCATTGAAGAAGATGTTGAATGAGCGGAACTCTAGCAAGTGTGATCATCTCTCGGGTAAGATTTTTATCGAATCATGGGTTATTGATACAGGTGCTTCGAACCACATGACAGGGAACATTGCTTTTCTTGTTGATGTTTGTGATATGGCTACGGTTTTTATAAAACTTCCTGATGTACGTTTTACTACGGCAACCAAATCCAGAACAGTATCTCTTGGATCCCATCTTAAGCTGTCTAGAGTGTTTTTGGTTGATGAGTTGCAATGTCATCTTATCTCCGTTTCTCAGTTAACTAGAGATAGGGGTTGTCTCTTCCAGATATATGACAAACTTTGTGTTGTCCAAGACCGCATCACACAGATGGTGATTGGAGCCGGTGAGCAATCCAATGGTCTTTATTGTTTCTGTGGTGTGGAGGTTGCAGCTATGACACAGACTTTGGATTCACAGCCTTTGGATATGTGGCATTGTCATTTGGGTCACCCCTCTTCTACCACTATGGAGATGTTGAAGTTTGCTGATAATACTAGTAGGAGTGTTTTTTATTTCAAGTCTTGTGACGTTTGTATTCGTGCTAAACAAACACGAGACCCGTTTCCTTTAAGTATTAATAAAACTACTACGGCTTTTGAATTAGTTCATTGTGATTTATGGGGGCCGTATCGGACTACTGCTATTTGCGGCTCTAGATTTTTCTTTACTATAGTCGATGATTACTCCGGCGCTATGTGGATTTATTTGTTACCGTCAAAAGCTCCTACTGCGTCTACACTTCGTGAGTTTATTTCTCTTATTGAACGACAATTTGATAAGAAAATTAAGAAGATTAGAAGTGATAATGGGGCTGAATTTTTGAGTCTCGGTGGTTTCTTTCGGGAACAAGGAATTATTCATGAGACCTCTTATGTTGGGACACCTCAACAGAACGGACGCGTAGAGCGCAAGCATCGACATATACTCAACGTTGCGCGGGCTTTAAGTTTTCAGGCTAATCTCCCGGTGGAATTTTGGAGTTTTTGTTCTCTTACTGCGGGATACTTGATAAACCGCACACCTACGGTAGTTCTTAATGGAAAGACTCCATTCAAATGTTATATGACAGACCGCCACCGATGACTCATTTACGAGTTTTTGGCTGTCTATGCTACGTTCATGATCAACGTCGGGACGGTGATAAGTTTGCCTCAAGGAGCAATCGATCGATATTCCTTGATTACCCTTTCGGGAAAAAGGGTTGGAAAGTATATAATCTCGACACGGGTGTGATTTCTGTATTGGGTAGATATCCTTATGCAATATATGTAAAGTGCTTAGGGTTTATTCTCGTATATGTATACTAGGTTTGGACCTGCACGTAAGTGCGGGATTGATTTCAAAAACTAAATTTGCGATTAAACAATCAGATTATGTTGTAAGCGTATTTTATATAAATATATATTATTAACATTCATAGTCTAAACTCGTCGATTTGTTTTTAATTCGGTATAGAGAAAAAAAATGATCTGATTGATTTTATTATTATTAGTGGCACATTAAAAAAAATAGTAAAAGGCAGGTGATATATTTAAAGTTTAAACACGTCTTTTCCCTTCCTGTTGACTATCAAACCGTCTCATCCCAAACCGGAATTAACCGAAAACCCGTCCCAGACCGGAACTAACAGAAAGCCCATCCCAGATCGAAACTAACAAAAAACCCGTCTTGTCTCGTCCCATGAACTATCAAACCGATAAAATTCGCCAAAAATATTAATTAAAATTTGTCAAATCAAAGGACCTAAATTGTGTAGCTGGACAAATCTATCTCGTTAGGTCTGCCTTGTAATGGTTTTGCTATTTTTTACCTATAGAAAACCCATCCCGCGAAACCCATAAGAGAAGTGTGTCCCATTCATCTTGTTTGATTTTGCAAAACCTATGGATAACAGACGTTTCAGTTATAATATAGAAATCTTTTAAGATTGTATAATATAGAATAGACCTGGCATAAAAACCGTATCCAAATACCCAACCCGAAATCCGACCCGAAAACCGGATTTGGGTTGGATACGGGTTTACCTATAAAACTCTATTGGTTTCTATTTTCTAATATATGTGGGTTCGGGTTAGGATCAGGGTTGGATAATACCCAATATCCATCATAACCCGAATATATAAATATATTAAACTATTTATAATATTTAGCATATTTTAATTAATATAATTCAATTACCCAAAATTTTAATTATAATTTTGAAGATTTCAATTAGTTTTAAACCTAAATATCAAAAATAATCAAAATATCAAAAATTATTTCTTAGATAAGTCAAAATTTAGCTAAATTTATTTAAATTTAATTAATTTTAATTTGTTTTTGGGTACCCGAATCCGGTAGTACCCAAACCAAACCGAACCTATATATCAAAAAATAATTAACGGGTTCTATTTTCTTAAATCCGTTTACTCGAACCCGATGGGGTAATACCTGAACCCAAAGGGATTACCCGAATACCCATAGAAATTAAACTATTTCATATATATTATAAACTATTAAACTATTTCACATATATTCTTACTATATGTTAGATCATTTATAGCTGAAAATCATTTCTGTAATTATATTACTACTGGGTTTTATATGGTTTTTTGTTTGATATGTGTAATAAAGTATGCTTACGATTGAGAAAGAAAAAGAACAAAGTGTCGACAAATTGGTTTAAAAAAAATACAATGTGGACAACTTTACCAAAAATTAGAAACTGTAAGTTTTTAAAAGGAAGAGGTCAAGATGCGATTCTTCAGTGTTCCTTTGTCAATCAATCTCCAAGGGAACGCCACTTGAAAAATATGAGAATTATTTGTAACAATTGATTTCAGATTCTAAGCTATTTATTTTTTTAGTGTTTATTTGATTAGGTTACGGGATTTCTTTTAGGTCTAAATTCTTGTTTTATAGATAGTTTTTTAGGTCCATGCATGGAATCAACAAAACAATGTATTCAAAGTCGGATCAAAGCTCATGATCCACACCCAAAGCAAGTCTCCCGATTCGACTGTAGCAACTTTTCTATCACCATCGTTGATTAGGTTTTTCCAATATCCAGAATTTCTAATGACTTTGATACTATATCTTTTGAAGCAGAAAATAACATAATAGATATTTTAATGGAACTAAATATATAGAGTTGAGAATCGAACCAAACTCTTTCGGTCATAAAGGTCCCAAGAGCATTTCACGTTTTCTTGATTCAATCCCTGCTACATACATATAATCACACAAAGTAAATAGGCATTATCTATGATGATTTATGCCAAGCTAAATAATTATGATTTACAGAATTTCCCTAGACTTCGCCAAATCTTCTCATACGGAGTAGCCATTTTTTATTGTTTCTGCCAGAGACGGAGAGATTGTTTGCAAAGTTTAAGGTATTGCTCTTCTACCAGAGCTCCCTTTTATAGAAAAGTATTAAGGGTTTTGACTTTTGATAGTAACGAATCTTTTTCATATTGGCAATTCCGGATTTTGTGATTGGTGTGTATGGTGATTGTTATCAATGATTATTGTGAACCAGGGGTTCACTTATGTAATTATTATATTTTGCTGTCCAGTTCGGTTAATTATGTTAAATACCTAGGTCAAATATTGTACTCTTATATAAGGCTTCGTCCTTACGACATGTAAAATAAGAAAACCTTTTATACTTCTTAGGGTTTTCGACATGGTATCAGAGTCTACACCAGTTTCTTGGTGAATACAGAAGCAGGATGTGGTCTCTCGGTCTTCGGCGGAGGCTGAGTATAGAGCCATGGCCGAGACGGTTTGTGAGATTTTATGGTTGCGTGAACTACTTAGTTCTATGGGAGTTGATTGCTCGGCTCCTATCCCACTACACTGTGATAATGAGTCCACTATTCATCTAAGTAAGAATCCGGTATTCCATGAACGGACTAAGCATATTGAGTCGGATTGTCATTTCATTCGTGATGAGATTGTGCGTGGTGTCATTGCTCCACAACATGTTTCGACTAGAGTTCAGCTGGTTGACATTCTTACGAAGGCTCTCCGTCGAAAAGAATTTGATGTTTTTAAGTCCAAGATGGGTATTACGGACCTCCACACTCCACCCCTCACCTTGAGGGGGATATTGTGAACCAAGGGTTCACTTATGTAATTATTATATTTTGCTGTATAGTTCGGTTAATTATGTTAAATACCTAGGTCAAATATTGTACTCTTATATAAGGCTTCGTCCTTACGATATGTAAAATAAGAAAACCTTTTATACTTCTTAGGGTTTTTGACAATGATTGCGATGATTTGAAAGTTTGGAAGATTTTGTATCAATTAGAATAAGTAACTATAAATTAGGTAGAATATATTACTTGCAAATCGTTTTTTGGAAACATATCTTCGTGATAATATCAATGAAGATCCGACTGAATTATTTATTCTTGATCCGAATGATCTTATAATTGATGACTTAACACGCTTCGGATCCGCGTCCCCCACCTATCAAGATCCGAGTCACTAGTTCTAGATCCGAATTACTTTATAACTGGTAAGTTAAAGTTCTTTTAATTTTTCTCTTAACTACTCTTGTTCTTATTTATTTTTTAGATATTTGGTAAATTAATTACTTATTTATTTCAAGATTTCTTACAATAAATCATCTGTTTAAATTAAAGTTAAATTATTTTCATATATACTACTCGAAATTAATTAGATATAGTTGTTATGGAAATATTGTTAAATGAAAAGTTTTATTAATTGCGAAAATCTTTTATTATTTTATAAAATTTTAATAACTATATAAAATTCAAGGAATTGTTAATATAAATAATTACGTTTTTATTATAATATTTAAAATTGTCATTTTGTAATCTTATTGGTGTAGTTTTTTTTTATAGTGATGGTATGTCAAATATTTGAATTTATTATTTGTAATTAATATAGTTTCATAAAATATAGGAATGTATCATTTTATAGTTAATATAGTTTCTTAAAGTACTGGAATATTTTAAATCGAATATAGCACACGACTAACTGTTTTTAGAAAACTATAAATGTTTAATATTTAATTTGGAAAACTTCATATTTTCGAAATTAATTATATGCCCGTATCCAAAATTAGATCTGAAATCTAAGTATCCATAGTTATAATCAATTATAAAAAGAGTTGATCATTTATTTCTTGAATAATTGTTACCATTGTTTTAGGGAAGTGTTTTTTTTTTTTTTAATTATGTAGGTAAGTTGGTTTGTTTGGCAACATGGATATATGTTATGCTTTTTTTTTTTTAATCCTTAAGTGTGCTCCCCAATTAATAGTATAGATAAAGGGTTGTGCCGGTGAATAATAAACTTAAGAAACCTTTTATACACATTTAGTTTCTTCTCATTTGTGTCTAAAAAGGAACCAAAATCAGCTTTAGAAACTCTGTATAGGCATAAATCATATCGAATACGCCACTGGTTTTACTGGTGGTATCCAATATTTCCATTGTTGTGAACTATGTATATTATTAGGTTAAAGGATTGACTTAGATTATTTCCCATAACAACCTAGAATATTACATGCATTATTAATATATTATTATGCAAGATATATAACAACATCCGGGCCACAAAGCAAAATACAAGATCTACAACTCCACTACTTCATTGTACAATGAAACATGAGAAAATGAAAGTACATTTATTTTTTTTTGTCAAACAGAAAATGAAAGTACATTAACTCTTATTTTAAGTTGATTATTATTTTTTGTTCATTGACGACGAGTAGGCACAAGTTGGAGGGAAACTTTCTTACCGACAATAGTCGCACCTTCTTCTTCCAAATCGATATCTTTCACAGTCCTTCCTTCAGGCAATCCCCAATCAAAGAAGTAAAGCAAATTCAGCAAACCTAGTTCGACTGTCGCGATCCCCATTGTCATACCGGGGCAAATCCTTCGACCAGAACCAAACGGCAACAGCTCGAAGTTAAGTCCTCTGTAGTCAACAGAACTATCAACGAATCTTTCCGGTTTAAACTCATCTGGATTCTCCCAGAGGTTAGGATCGCGTCCTATCGCGTAAACATTGACCATGATTTGAGTCTTTTCTGGAATATCGTAGTCTTGGATCTTGATTTGTGAAAGTACCTCTCTTGGTAATAAAAGTGGAGCTGCTGGGTGTAATCTGAATGTCTCTCTGATCACTAGCTTGAAGTAGTTAAGTTGGTTAAGATCTTGTTCTGTGATTCTCTCTCTTTTTCCACCAAGTAGTGTCCTAACCTCATCTTGCACTTTCTTCATCACTCTTGGGCTTCTCATTAACTCTGTCATTGCCCAAAGAATGGTCGTTGAACTTGTGTTTACTCCGGCAAGAAATATGTCCTATATCCAATTGCAACAACAAAAGTTTATATGATATACATGAAACCTTAATGTCACATTCTAACTAGATCAAGACCATATCATAGGAAAAATGAATAATGTTTTATAAATAGTTAAGGAATAATTTAAAGAATTTTAATTCTCTTGATAATAAAAAACATATGGAAGAAATGGAGAAGTTATAAATTTGATGTAAGCTAAGTAAAATTCTGAAAATATATATAATATAATTTCAGTGTTTTGTAACTGACCACTGATTTGTTGTTACTATATCATGCAATTTGACCTTGTTTCAGGTTTATGTACACGTTACAGAAGATAAATTAAACAAAATTTTCATAAATTACTTCATTTAAAATTCTGATTTGTCCGTATCTAAGTTTGTTCGATATAATAATAATATGATTTGCATACAATGATTTAAGCAGATAAAACACTAATTCATTCATTATTCCACCTAAATCCACAGTTAAAGTTGTTCTAACGTCAAAATTGAAGATTATTAAGAAATGCTTACAGAGATGACTCCTTTGATATGATCAGTAGTGAGCTGAAAAGAACCATCTTGGCTTTGTTTATTCATCATATCAATCATCACATCCACAACATCTGGAGTCTCTAATACTCTTCTTCCAGGCTTTAGATGATCATCGAGTACTTGGTTGAAGAATCCGTCAAGATCTGCGAAAATACTGTTTAAGCTCTTGCTTTGACCAGTGATTCTATCAAGAATCCAACCTCCGGGGAAGAAATCAGAGAAAGCGAATTTCGCCTGAATCTTCTCTGACCTAGACGCTAAGTCCTCCATGCTATCTTCGCCGATAAACTCGGATTCGTGAAGATTTTGACCGAAGGCGAGTCTACACACGATACTAGCGCTTAAAGTGAAAAGGGCTTTCTTCAAATTCACAGGAGATTGCTTCTGAGAAGCTTCAGAGAGTTTCTTGACCAACAAGTCATTCTCTTCTTCTCTTATATACCTAAAAGCGTTGAGTTTTTTCAAGCTGAATAGCTCGATCACGGCTAGCTTCCTCAACGCTCTCCATTCTTGTCCGTAAGGAGCGAATCCGATGTCTTTGAAGTTGTAAGAGATTGTCTTTGTCGCTATGGTTTCTGGTCGGCTGCAACAGTCTAGGTCATGGGTTTTGAGAACTTCTTCTGCTGCATGGTTTGAAGAGATTACTACCAAAGGGACGAATCCAAACTGGAGCTGCATGACTGGACCGTGGATTTTCGAGAGGTCTAGGAGACATCTGTGAGGTAATCCTTTGAAGTAGTGTAAGTTTCCGATGATCGGAAGTTTTGGTGGTCCCGGAGGAAGTTTCAGTTTTGAGGATTGGGATTTTCTTGTGAAGATTATTGTTACTAAGAGAAGTAACAAGAGCCAGAGGAAACAGAGGAAAATTGACATTTTTGTGTTCTTGTTCTGTTTTTTTTTTCTTTTTTCTTTTTCTTGTCTATATGCTGAGTGAGAAAAGTTCGAATTTAAAGAAAATGAAAATAGAGTTTTTAATCTATATCAAAACAAAATGAAAAAGACTTGATCTCGGCATGGGCTCTTAGGGTTGTTTTCTATAATAGTCCAAAAGGTCAATAATGAATTTTAAAGATTTATCTAAATGTTTATGTTTTTGACGCCAAAATTCTAAATGTTTTCCTTAAATATATACTGTATTTTAATATGGTGGATGTGTGATAGAGAATGTATCTAAGTCAAATTATCCTCTACAAGCCACTTATTCCAAAACAAAACTAAAAATATTCTATCTAGAATATATTTTCTTTAATAAATGTAGGAAATATATTAAATCTAGTATTTTAAGTGATTTATGTAGAATTTATAAATTCTATATTATTCAATCATAGATTTTAAATTAAAAAAAATTCTAATAAAGCCATAGTTCATGTAAAACGGCTAGACCATCAAAAACATTACCTTTTAGATAGCAGATGATCCATCATCGATTGAGTACAACACCATATCATATAGCGAAGTTTAGATTAAACACGTTTGTTAAGTTTTTTTTTTTTTTATGGTAAAAGACGTTTTGTTTAAGTTATGAAGACAAAATTGATAAACGATAATGTTTAAAAAGTTAATTTCTATATTTTGGCCTTGAAACTGTGTAATATACAAAAGCCTTCTAATAATGATGATCATTATATATTTCAATCAGTACCATATTGTGTTTTTTTCCACGTGAAAACACGTAGCTCAGTATGAAGTATAAACCGGTATTTTTTAAAAAAAATATTCATTCATCATATATAGGCCATTTTCAACACGTATATTTGAAAATGACTATAACCAAAGTCTAATTTTGTTTTGCTACCCCAATTCCACTATCGATCAAAACAGATCTAAAATTTTTGGATATAAAAAATAAAAATGACGATTAGTTATTTCCAGTTTCATCCACATGTGATCTATTTAGATTAATATATATGTAATACATATATATATATATACACGTATTTATGTATACATAAAATTTGGATATATATATATATATATATATATATATATATATATATAGACAAATACTATCTGCATGTTTCCGTGTGTGGTAGATATCAATCTGCAAACCAACTGTTAACATGTTGACGGAGCTGTTGTTGGTTGGAACTTGAGATCAAACAACGTAAATGAGCTCATTATAAGTTAAGCTTTCAATAATTGTTAATTAAATCATGGTTACCACCTAATTTCTTCTACTATGGTTTTGGTCATATATCATTTTTAATAGCAAGATAATTATGTAATAAATGTAAACCACTTAATTTTGTAACTTATAACTTATAATTATTATTGTTGCCACCTAATTTTAACAATGGTTCAGTCATATATAACTTTTGACTGTAAGATAACTATTTGGCCACACAAGACAAGGGCCACAACGACAAAGCAGCCAGCATATTTTTGTTTCAAACTTAAAGAAGATAATGATTTAACAGAACTCTATATAAGGAGAAACAAATTACATAATTCTTGATTTGGCCTTTATTCAGTGATGAGTACTATTTATTTTTTTATTTTTTTTTTAATGATGAAGAACTGGGAGAAGCTCAAGGGGGATTTTTTTAATAATAGTGGCATCACCAGCTTCTTCCATGTCCATATCTTGATTCTCCTCAGGTATTTTCCAATCAAAGAAGTAAAGCAAGTTCAAGAGTCCCAATTCAATGGTTGAAATCCCAAACGCTATCCCTGGACATATCCTCCGACCAGAACCAAATGGTAACATCTCAAAACTATTTCCTTTGTAATCCACAGAAGAATTGATAAACCTCTCCGGGTTAAACTCTTCAGGGTTTTCCCAGAGTTCAGGGTATCGTCCGGCCTATCGACCATGCGTTAACCAAAAGAATGGTTTTCCGAGGAATGTCGTAGCCTTGAATATTAATATCAGCCATTGTTTCTCTTGGAGGTAAAATAGGAGCTGCTGGGTGTAGTCTTAATGTTTCTTTGATTACAAGTTTCAAGTACTGAAGCTTATCGACATCATCTTTCTTGATTGTCTCCTTTTCTTTGAGTCCAATGCATGTTCGGATCTCGTCTTGAGTTTTTTTCATTACACGCGGGTTTCTCACCAGCTCTGCCATTGCCCAAATCATGGTGATGGCACTTGTGTCCACCCCAGCAAGATATATATTCTAGGTCAACAATGACACAAGATGGTTAGTAAAATATTTAACTTCAGATTTGTTAATTGACTGTAAGATAAAAATACATAAACCTTTGACATGCTTGCTATCTGATATTTGAGTAAGTTTAGAAATCTCATATCGATAACATCATAACAGTAGAAAAAGTTATCATCTTTTTGAGCGAAAGCCCATTATGAGAAATATTGTAAGTACTAATACATATGCTTACTTGGATGATTCCTTTGAGATGATCAATGGTTAGTTTGAAAGATGTATATTGTCCTTGTTTATGCATCGTATCTAGAATCGAGTCAACAATGTCAGGGCGATCTTGATTTGTTTTTTCCACTGGGTTCTTCAAGTGATCATCAATTATATGATTCAGAAAAGTATCAACCTCAACGAGAACTTCTTGAAGTCTCTTATGTCGTCCAGACACAAAGTCAATAAACCATCCCAAACCAGCAGGGAAAAGATCATAGCTACTTAAAGATCCAATTTTCTGGACCTCAAACAAGAGTTCTTCGATCTTTTTCCCACTGAAATGATTTCTTTCGTCCAAACGCTGTCCAAAGGCCGATCTGAATATGATGCTCCCGACTAGGCAGAATAGTGTTTGGCTTAAATCCACCGGAATCTTCTTCTGAGCTAATTCCTTTAGTTTCTTGACCATCAAATCATTCTCTTCCTCTCTGATGTACCTAAAAGATCGAACCTTTTTCATGCTGAAGAACTCGAGAAATGAAACCTTACGCAACTCCCTCGAGACCTCCCCATTTGGTGCAAAGACGATGTCTTTACCGCCACGTGAAAATTTTGTGGAGGCCTTAGTCTTAGGTCTGGTACAACACTCATGGTCATGTACTTTAAGAGCTTCTTCAGCTGCTTCTTTCGATGATATCACAACCATTTCGAGGAAACCTAGAGGGAGAAGGATCACCGGTCCATGTTTCTTGGAGAGATCGTGAAGACATCTGTGAAACAATCCTCGAAGCTGGTGTAGGTTTCCGATGATCGGAAGCTTCGGTGGGCTCGGAGGAAGATTTCTTTTAGAGTTTTTGATTTTATTCAAGAAGCAGAAACATGATGAAATACAGAACACTCGACATTGTTTTCGTTTTCCTCTCTGTGTTTTGTTCTGTTTTTAGTAATAGAGAAACAGAAGATGAATACAAAGACAATATTCTGTTTTACCACGGCAACATAAGTGAGGGTCAATAGTCAATACATATAAAGTTACATGTCAATTATTGTACGTGAGGATAAGCTTCGAGAGGTGCAAAATCAAACTTTCAAAACACTAGTCAAACCAATGCAATAAGGCCATAAGGGGGGCCTCATGATGTCTCCGTCAAACTTTTAACATTATTTTTTATCCAAACAACATGTCACTCTATTTATTTCAACAAAAAATACAATATATAATTTCATTCAAAGATGAGGATTTTTTATTTTTTTTTAATGATGAAGAACTGGGAGAAGCTTAAGAGGAACTTTCTTAACAATGGTGGCATCACCAGCTTCTTCCATGTCCATGTCTTGATTCTCCTCAGGTAATCTCCAATCAAAAAAGTAAAGCAAGTTCAAGAGTCCCAATTCAACGGTTGAAATACCAAAAGCTATCCCTGGACATATCCTCCGACCAGAACCAAATGGTAACATCTCAAAGTTATTTCCTTTGTAGTCAACAGGAGAATTGATAAACCTCTCCGGATTAAACTCTTCAGGGTTTTCCCAGAGTTTTGGATCTCGTCCTATCGACCATGCGTTAACCAAAAGAATGGTTTTCCGAGGAATGTCGTAGCCTTGAATCTTGATATCAACCATTGTTTCTCTTGGAAGTAAAAGAGGAGCTGCTAGGTGTAGTCTTAAGGTTTCTTTGATCACAAGCTTCAAGTATTGAAGCTTATCAACATCTTCTTCATCGATTCTTCCAATTTTTTTGATTCCAATGCAACTTCGGATGTCATCTTGAGCTTTCTTCATCACACGTGGGTTTCTAACAAGCTCTGTCATTGCCCAAATCATGGTGATGGCGCTTGTGTCTACTCCAGCAAGATATNAAAGTAAAGCAAGTTCAAGAGTCCCAATTCAACGGTTGAAATACCAAAAGCTATCCCTGGACATATCCTCCGACCAGAACCAAATGGTAACATCTCAAAGTTATTTCCTTTGTAGTCAACAGGAGAATTGATAAACCTCTCCGGATTAAACTCTTCAGGGTTTTCCCAGAGTTTTGGATCTCGTCCTATCGACCATGCGTTAACCAAAAGAATGGTTTTCCGAGGAATGTCGTAGCCTTGAATCTTGATATCAACCATTGTTTCTCTTGGAAGTAAAAGAGGAGCTGCTAGGTGTAGTCTTAAGGTTTCTTTGATCACAAGCTTCAAGTATTGAAGCTTATCAACATCTTCTTCATCGATTCTTCCAATTTTTTTGATTCCAATGCAACTTCGGATGTCATCTTGAGCTTTCTTCATCACACGTGGGTTTCTAACAAGCTCTGTCATTGCCCAAATCATGGTGATGGCGCTTGTGTCTACTCCAGCAAGATATATATCCTAGGTCAACAATGACACAAAACGTTATTGACATACTTAAGACTCATGATATGTTAAAGAGTTCCATCTGAAAAGGTATCGAAGTGTTTTGACATACTATCAGTGTTTGCCTTGACGAAAGTTATATAGGTATCTTATTTCGATAACATAAAAAAAAACGTTAGTGTAACTTAACTCTCAAATTTTTTTTTAAACTATTGAACTACATTAAATGCTTACCTGGATGATTCCTTTGAGATGATCAATAGTGAGCTTGAAAGATTCATCTTGCTCTTGTTTATTTGTAATATCTAAGAGCGATCAGGACGGTCAAGAGTTGTTTCTTCTATAGGGTTTCTCAGGTGATCATCAATAATATGATTCATCAGAGTATCAACCTCGACGAAAACTTTGTGAAGTTTCATATATCGTCCTGACACAAAGTCCATAAACCATCCCACACAAGCAGGGAAAAGATCAGAGCTACTTAGAGACCCAATTTTCTGGACCTCAAACATGAGTTCTTTGATCTTTTCCTTATTGACATGCTTGCTCTCGTCAAAACGCTGTCCAAAGGCGGATCTGAATATAATATTTCCAACTAGACAGAAAAGTGTTTGGCTCAAATCTACCGATGATTTCTTTAGAGCCAATTCCTTAAGTTTCTTGACCACCAGATCATTCTCTTCTTCTCTTATGTACCTAAAAGATCGAACCTTTTTCGTGCTGAAAAAGTTAAGAACGGAAAGCTTGCGCAACTCTTTCGTAACCTCACCATATGGGGCAAAGGCTATGTCTTTACCGTTACGCGTAAATTTTGATGAGGCGATCGTCTTTGGTCTCGTACAACACTCATGGTCGTGTGTTTTAAGAACTTCTTCTGCTGCTTCGCTCGATTAGATCACAACCATATTGACAAAACCTAGACGGAGAAGCAACACCGATCCGTGTTTCTTGGAGAGATCGTGAAGACATCTATGAAACAATCCTCGAAACTGGTGTAGGTTTCCGATAATCGGAAGCTTGGGTGGGCTCGGAGGAAGATTTTTTTTCGAGTCTTTTATTTTCTTCATGAATAATAAAGCAAAAAGAGTGGGAGGAAGAAGAAACAAGATGAAATACAGAAGAATCGACATTATTTTCGTTTTACTCTGTTTTGCGTTCTGTTTTTTTTTTTCCTTGATAAAGAAACAGAGTATTTTTGTTTTCCTTGATAAAGAAACAGAGTATTTTTTTTTTCCTTGATAAAGAAACAGAGTATTTTTTTTTTCCTTGATAAAGAAACAGAGTATTTTTTTTTTCCTTGATAAAGAAACAGAGTATTTTTGTTTTCCTTGATAAAGAAACAGAGTATTTTTGTTTTCCTTGATAAAGAAACAGAGTATTTTTTTTTTCCTTGATAAAGAAACAGAGTATTTTTTTTTTCCTTGATAAAGAAACAGAGTATTTTTTTTTTCCTTGATAAAGAAACAGAGTATTTTTGTTTTCCTTGATAAAGAAACAGAGTATTTTTGTTTTCCTTGATAAAGAAACAGAGTATTTTTTTTTTCCTTGATAAAGAAACAGAGTATTTTTTTTTTCCTTGATAAAGAAACAGAGTATTTTTTTTTTCCTTGATAAAGAAACAGAGTATTTTTGTTTTCCTTGATAAAAGAAACAGAGTGAAAGGCGTCTTTGACCATGTCAACTGAACTCCGTGACTCAAAGTTACGAAGTAAAAAGTTAACATTTCAATTATTGTCTTGTAAAGTTGAGATAAGCTTTGAGAGACTTTTAGATGTAAAATCATTCACTGGTGCATCAATCCAAACTTTTATAGCAAAATAAATAAATCATATCATTAACTCATTAAATATTGAAGTTAACAACCCAATCAGGCTCATGATTTCAGCGTCAAAGTAACATTTATTTATGTTCTTTCTTCTAATATTCCTGTGTTTTAGTTTTCGTCACAACACAAACTTCTTTATTGTTTTCGTACAGCACCACCCAACATTACACAAATAAACATAGAGAAAATAGACTAAATTATTCTCTAACAACTTACACTAGTCTTACTTACTTGTTTAAAAAATTGCTAGGTTCAAGAAACTAGACTAAATTATTCTCTAAAAAATTCCCACAATTTATTTGTTTGTTTAAAGAATTGTTAGGTGCTAATCGGGCATCCGCTATACATAAACAAAGATTAATAGGGAACTAGTTTTAATTTTTAATAATTAATAGAATTAAAAATATATGAAAATATATGGATAGTTTAACCCATGTTAACAAAAAAGACACTAAATAAAATACCATGCTATAATATTGTTTTCAAAATTGCAATAAACACATGAAAACGTACTTTTAAGAAAAAATTCTATGATTTTTATGAAAATTTTGAATATAATTGTAGAACGTAGAAACTTTCAATCTAAATATCTAAACAACAACAAAAACAGTTTTTTTATATACTTCCAATCTAAAAATAATCGAAGTATGCAAGATTAGGCATTAATCGAGATCGATAGAGTGGACCTAACGGCTGAGCATGGAGTAATCAGAGGCGGAGTTTTTTAGTAAACTAAGAACTTCGTTAGAGTAACTTAACAACTCCAACAACTTTTTTTTTTGTTAAAGGGTATTCAATTTATATAAATAAATGCACAATGGGTTATTTCCGGATTTAGACCCATCACAATCCCCTTAGGGCTCAAATCGAATACAACAAACCAGACAAAAACCATAGAAACAAAACCGACCCGGTTTCCTTAACCGCTTACAGGAAACCCTAATCTCTGAATGAAAAACACATTCAGAGTCGCCGTCCATAGGTTGCAAATACACACCGGAACAGGACCTCTAGTGTGCCTGAACACCGCGAGTCGAACGGAGATGGTGATCCAGGATCCGTTGCCATTCCGCCACCGTAAAGCCGTAGTTGAGGAGGAAGAAGATAAACGAGCTTGTCTTTGTCGAGGAGATCCAAGCTTTGTCATGAACGGGGAATAACGGTAGGGAACTCCAACAACTTCATTAGAGTAAAGTACTAATCTTCTCTTCTCTAGTTCCTTGATTCTCGTAGTTTAGTTTGAGAAAGCTGACGTGTCGTCGCCAGATAGCTCTGTGCTCAAAATATTATTTGCCTTTAATATTCTATAATATTATATAAAACTACTATTGCTATTCAATTTATTTATATACACAATATTTTGTTCTTATAAATGCTAAAATTGGTAAATATTATTCAAATATTAATAAATATTATCCCTTACATGTATTCGAAATTATTTTCAAAACCTATGTATTATAATATAATAAAAAATTATAACAGGAGATGTAAAAAATATTTATTTAAATCATATTTTCAAAAATATAAGTAATATTATTTCTTATTGTTTAAATTGTTTTGAACAAAAAAAATTGAAATTAATTTTGAATAATAGATATTAGAAAATCTTTAAAAAACAATTCGACGGCATCTTAAATTAATTTTAAACTACAAAATATTTAAACTTATGCAAATCCTAATTTTCAGTTTTCCATATAGAAAATTTCTAATATTAAAGACTAACGTATATTAAAGATTCCTTAATTTCAAAATTAACATACTAAAAAGTATAAAATCTGATATATATATATTTTAATATTATTTTTTAAAGATTTCGAGGGACGAGTTTTTATAGATAAAAAAATATTATACCCCTTATGGAGTATGGTTACCGGGACGGGTTTGACCCGCTTAAGAATTTAGGTCATTCGTTTTGAAAAGTTTTAATCTTTTTGATGGTTTTTATCTGTTTCATAATTTACAAGTTTTATACAATTCTGATTAATCACTAATTTGGTAAATGTTAGATTTTCGAGTATGTTGTTTTGTGAATCTTAATTTTATGTTGAAACCTTTATTATTTCAAAAATCACAAACTGAATGAAACCAAACTAATATAAGTTTGAACTGTAAATGATTTAACAAATAATTATATCTATAAATGTAACTCTCTATGTGTACATAATATATTACAAACTTTACAGTAAACATAGTTTTTGAAATCAATCACGCACGTACATGCGGATCGTATCTAGTTAGACTATTATTAGTCAACAATTTCCCACAACAACATAACCAAAATAACATTTATTCATAAATTGGGACATCACTCAGTGATGAAAAACTGGGAGAAGTTTAAGAGGAACTTTCTTCGTAATTGTGACATCACCTGCCTCTTCCATGTCAATATCTTTATCCTCTTCAGGCAGTCTCCATTCAAAGAAGTAAAGCAAGTTCAATAGTCCCAATTCAACAGTCGCAATCGCAAAAGCTATCCCTGGACATATCCTCCGACCAGAACCAAATGGTAACATCTCAAAATTATTTCCTTTGTAGTGAATAGGACAAACGATAAACCTGTCTGGATTAAACTCCTCATGGTTTTTCCAAAGATCAGGGCTTCGTCCTATCGACCATGCGTTAACCAAAAGAAGTGTTTCCCGAGGAATGTCGTAGCCTTGAATCGTGATATCAACCATTGTTTCTCTTGGAAGTAAAAGGGGAGCTGCTGGGTGTAATCTTAAGGTTTCTTTGATCACAAGCTTCAAGTATTGAAGCTTATCAACATCTTCTTCATCGATTCTTCCAATTTTTTTGATTCCAATGCAACTTCGGATCTCATCTTGAGCTTTCTTCATCACACGCGGGTTTTTAATAAGCTCTGCCATTGCCCAAATCATGGTGATGGCACTTGTGTCTACTCCAGCAAGATATATATCCTAAGTAAACAACGACACAAAATGGTTAATGACATATTTTTAAACTCAAGTTGTTAAGAATACCATATCAAAAAGTATCAAAGATCTAATTTTTATAGATAGATTATTGATATTGACATACTATCAAAGTTTACGTTTGAGAAAGTGTTAGGACTCTTATAATATCGATTTACATAAGAAGCCTTACTCTAATTTGTCATAATTAAAAAAGAAGAAAAAAGCCTTGAGGTAATATATTTTAGAATTCAGAGAGAGGTTGACTTTTTGTAAAAGTTTTGAATTAGATTATATGCTTACTTGGATGATTCCTTTGAGATTATCAATGGTGAGCTTGAAAGATTCATCTTGTTCTTGTTTATTTATCATATATAAGAGCGAGTCAACGATATCAGGACGATCACGAGTTGTTTCTTCTATAGGGTTTCTCAGGTGATCATCAATTATATGATTCAACAGAGTATCAACCTCAGTGAAAACTTGGTGAAGTTTCTTGTGACGTCCTGAAACAAAGTCCATAAACCACCCTACACCAGCAGGGAAAAGATCAGAGCTACTTAAAGATCCAACTTGCTGGACATCAAACATGAGTTCTTTGATCTTTTCCTTATTGACATGCTTGTTCTCGTCCAAACGCTGCCCAAAGGTGGATCTGAATATGATACTTCCAACTAGATAGAAAATTGTGTGGCTCAAATCAACTGTACTCTTCTTCTGACTTGATTCTTTAAGTTTCTTGACCATCAAATCATTCTCTTCTTCTCTTATGTACCTAAAAGATCGAACCATTTTCGTGCTGAAAAAGTTAAGAACAGAAACTTTGCGCAGCTCTCTCGAAACCTCACCGTATGACGCAAAGGCGATGTCTTTACCATCACGCCAGCATTTTGATGAAGCGTTGGTCTTAGGTCTTGTACAACAGTCAAGGTCATGTACTTTAAGTGCTTCTTCAGCCGCTTTGCTCGATGAGATCACAACCAAATCGAGAAAACCTAGACGGAGAAGCATCACGGGTCCGTGTTTCTTGGAGAGATCGTGAAGCCATCTGTGAAGCATCCCTTGTAGCTGATGTAGGTTTCCGATGATCGGAAGCTTCGGTGGGCCAGGAGGAAGATTCTTTTTCGAGTCGTTGGTTTTATTCATGAATATTAACGTTAATAGCACGGGAGGAAGAAGAAACAAGATGAAATACAGAAAAATCGACATTGTTTTCGTTTTCCTCTGTTTTGTGTTCTACTTTTGGTGATGTTGAAACAGAGTATTCAGACTATAAACAAAACAACGACGGCAACATAAGTCAGAGTCAATACATATAAAGTCACTTGTCATGTAGTGTTTGTGAGGATAAGCTTTGAAATTTGTCTTCAAAATATGTGAACCTCTCTACTAGTCAAACACTTTTAAGTTCGAAACTATTCAAATTGTTTTCAAAGTGCAAAAAAATAAAATAAAAACAATTAATATCAACAACCCAATGATTCTCATGATGTACTTCGAATTTGGTTGTACATGACAACAGATAATTTGATAGTACAGTACAGTTGAATTGTAATACATGCATACAAATGTATTTGCAGGACAAGTGCGGTTAATGCAAAATAAGCGATACAAAACAATATTTGATTGGTGAAAAATTATTTGCGGTGCGGATTTCATATTAATTTATTAATAACTATTATAATTATATATTTTAAATTGTTTTGTATTAATAATTAAATATTTTTATTTTTGTATATATTTAGCATAAATTATAATTGTCATATATTTTCATAGATTTTGTAAATATATTTTTTTGTAGAAAATTTATATAGCATAAATAAACATAATTGTATAAAACCTATATCTCTAATAATTGTTTTTTATAAAATATTTTCACATGTTTTTCAATATTTAACTAATAATAACAACAATTAAAATATAATATTATATGAGGAAAGAGAATAGAAGAGAGATACTAATTGGTAATAAAAATACACTCTGCTCATTTTTCTTTTTCCCTAAAAAACACAAATTGGTAATAAAAATAGTGATCGGTGATTTAAGTGTGGTTTTCAAAAACGCATAACAAAATCTACATATACTATCTTACCAATCACTACCTAAAACTACATTTATTTCCACAACAAATACAATTAATTAGTGAAATAGATAATATCTAATAAAAACTACAAACTTTCTTTTGGTTCAATATTGAAATCTATTTTTACTATAATTTAATACTAAATTTGAAATGATAGTCCAATAGTGTAAATAAATTAAGAATAAAAAATGTAAAAAAGAAATGTCTAAACAATAAAAAAAAGTTTTAGAATTCTTTTTAAAACACTAAAGATAAAGATAATATAACTAAATACATAATTAGGGGGCCGATGTAGTGAGGGAGTATGAGGTCAGCTTACCCCACTAACTTTTTTTTTGGGTGTATTTTTAGTTATAAATTATAATATGACCTTTTTAAATTTTGTATTTTTGACCCTTACAAATTTTGCATTTTGATTTTGACCATACAAATTTTGTATTTTACCATATTTAAGACTACATTTATATTCTGAGAGTCCGAATAGTAACCGCAGATTTAGTAGTACGGGACAAAAAAATTGTTAAAGCGGTACGGTTTAACTGCAGTACGTGCAGGACAAATGTATTTGCGGGACAAGTGCGGCTATTCCAAAATAAACAATACAAAATAATGTTTGATTGGTGAAATATTTTGCGGTACGGATTTTATATTATTGTAATAGTAACTAGTATAATTCTATATTTTATTTTTTGTATTAATAAATAAATATATTTATACATAAAACAAACCAAATGTTTTATAATAGTGTTTAAAAAATGTTACATGTTAGTGAGAGAGTGAGAAGTATAGAGACTAGAGAGGAAAATAAAAATAATATATGTGTTTTTCTTTTATTTTTGCTATATATTATTTTATTTAAATATTGAAAAGGAAGTAAAGAACTGTATTATTTTCTGTGGTTTCAAAAACTGTTGGGTAAACACTATGGATTTTTGTAAAACCGCTCCAAAATTGCATTTTTACCTCTATTAAAAAATAAAATCTTATTTTAACCCCCTAAATTTTATATTTTTATCCCTTTTAAAAAATTATTTATTTGCTGAAAAAAAAAATTATTTATTAGATCTCTCTAAATTTTCTTTCTGGCTCCGCCACTGTACATAACCTAGAATATATATTGTTAGAGTTACAGGTGAACATGAAAATGTCGGAATTAAAAGAACGATTGAGGTGGTCATACCCTGTCTGCAACTAAAAGTCGTATGGAAGGAGAAGGACGTACAATGAAAACGGCCGGTCAAACCACAAAATCAAGCCAAGGAAAGGCAAGATTAGCGCGGGCATTTTTTTTTTTTTTTTTTTTTTTTNTTTTGGTATCAATGTGAAGATTTATTATACCATTTTCGAATTTTTACAGAAGTTACAGAGAATACAAGTAGCAGAAAAAAAACAAAATCTACAGAATAAACACACAGCAACAAAACAATAATGGAGGAAAAATATAAACCCAAAAAGAAAACAGAAGAAGAAACACCGATTCCAAGATGTTAAACTCGGAAATTTGCGTGATTTCCACAACTCCAAAGAGTTGGAGTCCCATCCTAGTTGCCACGAGCAAACCAAATCCTAAAGAGGCCAGCCTTCAAAACCTCAAGATTAAGCGCCTACAGCTTCTCCGCAAACTAACGCAAAAACGCAATGACAACCATGGACTTACTCACGAATCCGTTGGTTACAGGAGCATCTACGGGCGACCAGAGAAACCACCTCCACTCGCCATTCCTATTGTAAACAACAGGAACCATCTCCCACAGATAAGTGATGCCACTTAGACCAAAGCGCCGCCTCTATTCTTCTCCTGAGACTCCTCTCGGGTGTTAAGCGCACCGCCAAAACTGTTAAACGAAATGAAAACACGAACATCAAACTACCGGAGCAGAGATAAGGGAACCTGAAGGAAACCGCAAACTAGCAGCCATAGAAGATGAAGCTGCCACCAACGTCCTCCCACAAAGAAGAGAAGACTCGCCGTTAACCACAGAAACTACCCACGACGAGACTAACCGCCACACGAACAACCAAAGGCAAACAATTGCATAGCAAACTGATGCCGAGGAAGCCTCCACTTGTGCCACAAATCCGAATCCTCACTCTCAGCAACCGAAATCCGGAGAAAATCGATGAAGGAGAGACCGAGACACCAACAAAGAGAAGCTCCGTGGAATGCCAAGGAACACACAAACCTGAAAAGGAAGAAAGACGAGAAGAGACCGGCTAGCTACACCGGAATCTAGAGATGCCACGAGCACAGTCACCGAAGGAAACCAAGCTGCTCCCACACCACATCAAAGCCACCAAAACCCAGATCTGAAACCAGATCTAAAAACCACCGCAAGAGAGAAAGTCGTTCCGCCAAGACCCACCAGTAACATCGCCGAACACACAAGCCACCGTCTTCAAGCAGCCAGGACATCAGCAACCCAACCCCCTCGGCGAGTATCTTCTCTCCACACGGTGGCTTACCACCAACACGAGGCTTCAGAAAAGAGGGCAGATCCAAGCACCACCACTGAAGCATACAAAAACATTACAGAGAGGAAAATAGAAAGGAGGAAGCCCTCTCACTGTACCGGCAAAGAACGCCGGTGACCGGAGAGGCAAACGCAGAAAAACAAAGTTGTCGCAGGGGAAGAAAAAATTGGGAGAAAAATTTGGGGGCGCGTGAACTCACGCGCATGAACTCTTCCCTGAGAGATTTTCTCTTAGCGCGGGCATCTTGTGGGCTAAGCCAATATAATTTGATAAGAAAGCATAAATCAAGATCAAGTCAAAAATGCTATCACGAGAGTGATTTTCCGTGAGACGGGAAAGATCAGCCTAAAGCTAGGCTATCATTCACTTTGATTAGTATGGTCGAGAACCCATCAAGAACAAGTCAAAAAGACTATTTCGAAAGTGAATATCCAATAGACGGGAAAGATCAGCCTAAAGAAAAGCTATCCAAAACTAGATTTAGCCGAGAAAACCTTACTTTTGTCCAATGGTAACTTAGAATTACTGAGAGAACATGTTTCGGGACGACCCGATAAGGGTAAGTGCTGTGGCTAATTTTAGGAAGGTTATCTTTAATTACTTAATTAGTTCCTTCATTAAGGTCGTTGACAATGTTTATTAGTAATTATAGTGTATGTTAGAAATATATGATTATTTCTAGCATTGTGCCATGTTAGTTAGGTAACTAGCCTTAGTCGAATCAGATTATCCCTCTTGTATGTTTGTGCATTGCGTGAAACTCCGTAACATAATGATATACAAAGACTCATGGCTGGTTCACGACCAACCAGGCACTACATGACAATGTAGTTTACGAAATGACATATTTTCTATACATTTTGCGTCCAGGAGTGTAGGGCATTATCCTGAAATATTGTGAATTCGGAGAAGGCCTTATCTAAGTCGTTAAGAGAAGGTTATCGTTAGGACTCCAGTTGCACGTTTAAATCCGAGTCTTCAAGAATAATTGTATATTATTGCATTGTACATTGGTTCATCATACATTGTTGCTTGTTCTATGAATCCACTTGATCCTTGCTGTTTGGTGGTGGGTATTTGGGTTATCATTTTATAGAACACACTCTCACTAAGTAAAACTAGATTACTAACGAGGCAAATTTGTTTTTTTTTGCAGAAAACCTTAGTGGAAAAACTCTAGAGAGAGTTATCATGACCTAGGAAAGAATTGATGTAAGTTTTACAGCTTTATACAAATTTTTACAATTCATAATTTCATATTATGTATGGTTTTGAAAACTATATATATTTTGGTAACAATTTATACGTATACTATAAATAAAGACCGGTTATGTATGATTTAGTGGATGTCCATTACCCATTAGAAGCCCATTAGAAGTCCATTAGGTTATAATCTAATGCTTGTTCACCAAGTTGGATCCCATATATATACTCTATTATGTCTATGAAATAATAAAAGCTTTTCCCTCAAATCTATTACTTTGACACGTTATTAGCACGAGTCTCTAACTCTAGCCGTCTTAGAAAAGAAAAAAAAACCCTAGCCGCCGACGTTGAGAAGCAGCCGTCACCGCATCCTGACTTCTCTACTCTCCAACCTCGAACGTCCTTTGTCTCTGGTACACAAGCTCTAATCTTTTATACACTTAATTATTTAAATTAGTCAATCATTACAGCTTGTTTGCTATACGTATCGGAACATAGGATGCTTTACTATATAATACTGCATGTTATGTTCGTGATTTTGTTATATGTGTTGCTGCTACTTTATGCTTGTTTCACGTTATTATTATTCTCTATATTATTTATTTAATAAATATATATGAGTATTACTCGCCTATATGATACATAATATAACTTGTTTTACAAGATTACTTATGCATATCATTATTATTATTATATGATACATGCATTCGTATTATTCATATATCTGCATATTATTATTGTTATATGATAAATAATATCATTCATGCATTCTTATACAGAAACATGCACTCGTACTACTCATATATATGCATATTATTATTATATGATACATAATATCATGCATGCAATCGTATATAAATACATGCACACGTTAATATGTTTTTACCCTCTCTGTATAACCATGCACTCGTCCAAATATTTTCTGTATAACCATGCACTCGTCCAAATATTTTGAGTTGAGTTTAATTTGTGTCGTGTGTTAATCATGTATAGTGACCATGTCGAAACTCTCAAGCCTTAGATTCTGCTGCATCTCTCCGGAGATAATTACTTGGCATAGGCGCTGGATGCCAAGTTTTGGTTGAAATCCAAAGGGCTGGGTGATACAATTATCCATGGAAACAAAGAGATGAGCAAAAGAAGGCACAAGCAATGACGTTGTTTCGCCATCACCTCCACTAGAGTCTTAAGAATGAGTATTTGATCGTGGAAGATCCAGTCGTTCTTTGGAGCGATCTGAAAGAAAGGTATGAACATCAAAAGACGGTGATTCTACCAAGAGCCCGATATGATTGGACGCAGCTAAGACTTTAAGACTATAAATTTGTAAGTGAGTACAACTCCGCCTTGCACCAAATTGCCTCCAAATTGGCACTATGTGGTGAAAAGGTAACGGAGGAGGACAAGTTAGAGAAAACTTTCTCTACTTTCCATACAAACAATGTGTTGTTACAAACACAGTACCGTGAAAAAGGGTTTACTAGGTATTCCCAGTTGATTTCATGCTTTCTTGTGGCTGAAGAACAAAACCAGCTATTGCTGAAAAATCATGGTATGCGTCCAACTGGATGTGCACCGCTTCTCGAAGCAAACACAGCATCTTTCAGTAAGAAAGAGCAAAACAAAACCACTAACCATGGCCGTGGAAGTGGAAATCAACCTGGCCGTGGTCGCGGTCGTGATCGTCGAGGCCATGGAGTATCAGTTAAGAACCCTTCTTTCAAGAAGAAGTGGACCGGTAACAAACAAGAGAGAGCGCCATATGTAAGCGTTTGTCACCGGTGTGGAGGAGAGGACCATTGGGCTAAGAGGTGTCGGATACCAAAACACCTTGTTGATCTTTATCAACAATCCCTAAAGCAAGAGGGGCAAAAGGTGGAAATAAACTTGATGTTTGAGGATGGCGAAGATGATTTTGGTCATGACGGTGTTACTCACATGGACACCTCTGATTTGCTTGATGAGTAGAAGTGTTTTTTGAGTTTTTTTTTTGCAGGGATTTAAGTTATGGATTTTATTTCTATTTCTTACCTATGATTTTTATTTCTGGGGTTTTAGCTTTATTTATGTTCTAAGTTATTGAATTTCAGACATGGTGCAAAAAAAACTCAAAAAACACTTCTACTGAAAGTGAAGACATCACAAGTACAAACTTTTGTTCCTTTTCACAAGTACAAACGTTTGTAGTTGTTCCTTTTCTTTTCTTTCTCGCTTCAACACTTCTACTGAAAGTGAAGACATCACAAGTACAAACATACTAATATAGTAATATAAACAACTAAACCGAAAGGACAATAAGAATGAGAACCCAAGTAAGATATGGAATACAAAACCATTACTAGTAATATAGTACTTTCAGTAATGGTTTTGTATTCCATATCTTACTTGGGTTCTCATTCTTATTGTCCTTTCGGTTTAGTTGTTTATATTACTATATTAGTATGTTTCACTGTGTCCTAAGGTTAGTTACTTTGCTTTAGTTTACTCATTCATTAATCTCTATTGTTTCTGTCTACCGCCACTGATTATGTACATGTATAACTTCCTTACTCTATATTGTCACACTAGAGTAAGATAATTGTTAACTCACCAAATCTATCTCCTTCTAATGATATATACATTACGTCCCTTCGCTTACTAACATTGTGTGTGTTTTCTTTTCTTTTTTCCCAAGGTGAGATGCCAGAAAGGATTTTTGCTGTTAATTGCTACCCTCCTCATGTTGTTCGTATCAATTCATATTCAAGACCTGGCTACCTAATTGATATTCTACATATTCTCGCTGGGTTGCCTGAGTTAGATACGTTGTTGGGATCTCCTCTTGGCGTTCTTCTCCTTGCCTGTTCGGTATTGTTCCCTATCTGGCCAGCTAGTCCACCAGCTGTTATGTAGACAACTTCATACTCCTAATTGTGAGGAAATTTGGTTTGTTTATGGCGGCCAATCTATGCGTTTCTCCTTGATAGAGTTTCAAGAATTGACTGGCCTTTCCTGTCAACCTTTTCCACCACCTGCAGACCTACTCCCTCTAACTACTCATGCTGATGGATCTGCTCCATACTGGTATACACTTATTGGCCGGAACGTTGGGTCAACAACTGTTGACAACCTTCTCACACTCTTGAAGACTGAACCAAATATGCCGGGTTGACGTAAGTTTAGACTAGCGTTAGTTATTAATGTTGAAGGCATCCTTCTTTGCAGAACACAGCCAGTGAAACCTTCATTGGGAGTTGTTGAGATGGTTAAAGATGTCCAATTCTTCCTTCACTATCCTTGGGGTCGGCATTCATTCAAACGCTTGTTCAGAATGGTTACCATTGGTGATTACATCCCAGACAAAGCTTCTCTTATTAAAAAACTCAAACAATCATCCGTTGCTGTTCATGGGTTTCCTCTTCCTATTCAGCTCATAGCATTTAGATCGATCCCCTCACTGCTCAAGTTTCTGCCTCTGAAGATAAGTCAACGTTTCTTGATCAGGCTATTACATATCTTTCGAAGTGCAAGTCCTACCATACCTCCAACATATTGTCCACTGAACTGGATCCATCTGTAAGTCCTCTTCCTCACCCATTATCCGTTTCCTACTACTACTTATAAATCTGACACATGTACCTACTATATGTCCCAGTTGCAGGTTTTGTTCCCTTTTGCAGCAGATAATGAATTTCGCTCTACTGCTGGAGGTGATTCAAAAAGGCAGCTGTTACAATCACTTGTCTCATCTGGTTACAAGTTTCACAAAGACTTCGCATTTAGAGGTGATTCATCGTTACCATCTATGGACGTTTCTGCAAAGCGAAAAAAACAAAGTCGCAACTTCGTCAGCTCATGTTCAGAGGAGGGTTCCGCACGCCATAGGCGAAAGCATTTTAAAGCGTGCAACGGCTTCGACTGTGTTGCAGACGTTGATGGGATTGTGACATTAAAGTTGAAAGATTTCAAGGAGTCTTTGCTGGCGGATTTGGGGGAGCTTCTACTGAATTCGAACTCCAATAATAAACAAATAGCTTGTGAGGGCAATTCCTCTGCTGAGGTTGCATCAGCAGCCATTCCTGGCACTACAGATGTCATGATGATTTCAGGTATAAAAGTTCCATGTTTGAACTGTCCAGATAAGAGACCTACAACAGAGGTGATTATATACATTACTGATGCTGCACTATTACAATTTCTTTACCTCTCTCCCTTTTATCTACCTTACGGCTGCTCTGCCTCTAACAGGTCAGCTCTCCAAGAAGTTCATTGGTGGCAGATTCAACTAGTAGTTCTCCTTCCCAGGAAATGTTGCCACCCTCACGCGGTGGAGACTCGTCATAGGTACATTTTGACAATTTCTGCGTTTTTCGATCTTCTAGCACTCAAGTAGTCACTATGCGAAGTCCCATTGTACATAATTTACTCTGTTTTTTTTTAACCATCATAGTGACTCCTTTACCATGCTTCCTGTCTTTCTCGCTTGATTGTGCAGCAACATCAACATAATGGATTTGTCTTACTCCCTCCTCCCCTTCCTTTACTTCCTTATGTCTCGCGTATTGTTGGCGTTGAAGATCAGTCATCTGCACCTCATCAAACGCGCGAGTGTGAAGGTGTCGTACTTGTCCCTTCACAATTGTCAGCTTGTGAGAATCATTGCCTTGCTATCGTTCCTCTCGTTGCATCACCGAATTCATCCACTCGTGGTTCCCATCATCGACATCAAATTAAATTGTCCACGTCTGATTAAGCTATTCCCCAACACCTTATCGGGTTCATCACACAGTCTCCAAGCTCATACCCCAATATGATAATTCTTCGGTGTGGCCTTCATATATATGATGCTTATTTCTCCAATGTCTCGACATCATGCTCCTAATAACTTTCGTTATCCTTATCATGTTTCCGAAATTCTTTAGCACTAAATTTGAAACTCAGCATGTACTACAGTTTTATGTACTTCTCATGGTGTGACCTTAGTTGGTAGTGTTTTATGTAGTTATTACCAACTCTATAAAGCATTAAATTCTGCTTATTACTCCATAACTAATACAACGCCTTTCAACTCTATCACAAAAGAATCATCCATTAACAGGTCTCACTATCGAAGCCTTTGCCACTTACTACTACAATCACTACAACACTTACTCTTACCATTGTTTCTATGACACCTCACCATTACCAACCCGTTTACTATAGTGTATCTCATCCCACTCACCGTACTACCAAACATAAATGCTACTGCATATGCCCATAAATAGACACTACCCCTGCATCAAATATTATTCTACAACATTTCTCTCTCAATTACATCTGTTGTTCATCTCACATGGATAACTTGATATTCATGTCGCCCTTGACATTCCTTCCCGAGTTGGTCGTTCAACTTTTACTGATCTTTCAGGTATGCTTAACACTTCTAAGTTTTACTCCAGCCTTGCTTCCCATCCAACCGTGCTACATACACTTTCCCTTGAATTCTTTTTCTCAAATGCAAATTTTATCAACCTTAACTCCCCTTACCGTCCTTTCTTCTCTCGTTGCCTACAAGCAAATAATCCAACAAATTCTTATCTTGAAAGTTTGAAACTTGCGGCCAAAGATGGGCATGCCGAAACAGCTCTGCAACTCTTACATTCCATACCTAATGGTTCACCTCATGCTTCCTTTGCAATATCACTCCTGCAAATTTGCCTTGGTTTTTACGACGATGCCATTCAAAATTGTAATTCATTTGTGACTTACGTTGGTTCTTTTGAAGCTCCGGATGAAATAGGAAGCACTGTTATCTGGCAAATCATGAAGATTGGTCAAAAAAAGGTTCGCTCGCATGCAAACACTTGGAGATATACAGATATTCCGAAGTGTGGTCCTTGCTCCCTCAGCAACCGATGTCCAAATTGTTTCTTGTACTGGTTTTCAGTTATGTATCTCCTATTATGCTAGGATCTATCTTAAATTTTCTGCATCCTACAATTGGTCTGCCAATTTCAGCCCTCAAGTCATGAGGTGGCCCCTATATATCAACAGTTCTCCTTTTGCATTATAATTCTTATTGTCTTTTACTCACAATAGTTATTGCTACAACCATAAAATTAATCAACACGCATCACCCTTTAACTCACATTCCCATCTTATTGTCTCCTGTTTCACCCATAAACATAATTACATCATTTAGTTGAACACAATTTTGTAGGTGTTATAGTTAATTCTTCGCTCCCACTTCCAAACAATTGTTGCCGATATTTAAAGAAAACTCATATTGCTTGCTAGCGTTCATAAACCACAAACACCAATCTGTAAAGTTTGTCAATGGACTCCATCCCTCATGTTTTGCTTATAGACATAGTTAGACGGGTTTCCCATCATGGCTTTCGTCATTTGGGGCCTTTATTGGCATCTGGTCCTGAATTTAACAGGATTGCTCTGGATCTGACTGATTCTATCTTTCGGCCTTTCTTAATCCGATGTTTGGAAGCTGGGAACCAGACATCTCACTATGTAGAAGGCTTACGCCTTGCTGCACAACGAGGGCCTTCAGAAACATCTATTACTCTCCTCAATTCATCAGCTTCGTACAACATCTACGCTCGCTTTGCTCTAGCCATCTTCCTCATATGTTCTGGCTCCTTTGACAGAGGTATGGAAGTCATTGCCGAATTCTTATCTTCGGTTTCATCAGTAGAGGATGCAGTTAGAATAGCTGAAATGGTTGTCACTCAAATAACATATATGGGTTTACCAAATGCTGGTTATTATGAGCCTTTTATGCGTTTTCCTGGTATCCCAAACTGTTACCTGAATAACTTATCGGTCGTCCAACTGTGTCCCAAATGTTTTGCTTTCAAGTATGCAGCTCTATTTCTGCAACTTTGTTAAATCTACCTTTTTCTCCTTTTTTTATCTTCAAATGTATTCCCACCAGTTTTTCTCTATAGTATGATGTTCACTGCGACTAAGTAACCTTCTTCGATGTAACGACTTTTATAACAACACATAACTCTCCTCATGTAACCTTTTTTCCTATCACGAGAGGTTGATTATGCACCAGAAGCTTTTCTTGCCTTTATATATATGTTTGTTCAATATGCATATACATACCAACGAGGGTCCAACAAGGTATTTAAACCCCTTTTACACAAATTGATAACAATCTACATAATGATTGTTTCATCAACTGATTTAAGTTAAAAAAAACCAACTCGCTTGCTTTATCACATCCACTACTTTATCAACCTGCACTGAAGCTTGCCACAAAATTACTTCATCTTCATTGCTACTGCAGGTTGCCAAAAAAATTTTGATTTCCACTTCCACCGCTTTTCCTTCTAATTCTTCAGACCAAAATAACAAATTTGCTTCACTTTCACTTCCAGCTTCAGAAAATCATGCAGTTAGCCAGACTTCTCTCTGCCTCTGGTTCCCAAAAAACACTCGGCCGCAACCTTAAAATAAGAGTCACGCAAATTTACTGTCTCATTTTCTTTTGTAAAACAATCGTTTTTAGCTAATTGATGGGACCAATAACTTCTCGTATTACGTTTAGATGAAAAACACAACAATTACCTTATCCTATTATGTTTTTGCAAGTAGCTCGGTTATGTCCTTCCTGGCCACATGTGGAACACTTATGGGGTGCTGTTTTCTTCCTTTTATTCCCCTGCAACAATAAAAATTATTATGTAAATGTAACGAAGAATCAAAGTACAAGGCAATAAGACAAGTGAAAATTAGTAGATTACCATATGTTCTCCAAGGGATGGAATCCTTCTCTTCCTTCTTCGTCCTGGCCATGGTGGATTAGTAGGGGGGTTGAATTCATTATCCAGTACCACTCCAGGGACCTCTTCATCACATTGATTAGGGACCGGATATATTAGTGCAGCATATGTAGCTCCAAAAACAGGTACACGATACATTTCCCCTACAAGTGAAGGAATGTATACACCATTTATCCTCGATGCAGCAAAGGCATGACAACAAGGAATGAGAAGCTTCTGAAACCCATTACAACTACAACTCTTCTTCTCAAGATCAACAAACCATGTTTTCCCCTCTGTTTCACTGACTTGGTACGTCCAATCTGACACTGCTATAACTGCCAAACCTGCTGATGCTACATGGTTGCGAAGCATAAATTTGTTGACATTAGGTGTAATTGGCTCAGGAAGGGTCGCCAATTTTTTGGCCTTTGCTCGTCTTAAGCAGAACCACTACATCAGCTTAGTCCTGATAGACTCAACCATAGTCACTATTGGGAGCTCAATAATCTTTGCAATGGCACTATTGAGAGCTTTAGTCACGTTGCTACTCATAATATTATACCTTTTAGCCGGACAATAAGCCTGAGTCCAATGTGCAAGAGGTATTCCATTCAAATACTCTGCGCATCGGATGCTTCTATTTGCAATTTTGTGTGATGACTCATTGAAAGCACCAACATTGAAGGCAAGAGCAGCTTTCCCAACTAATGCAGATAACCCTTTCCCGGAAAAGTGTCGCACGTTCCTCTCTATGTGTACTCCACACGCGCCATGAAAAGCCTTTTTGTAAACCTGCCCAATTCCAGCATAGATAGCCCTGTGCCTATTAGACACAATAACTAAGTCTTCAGCATCTGGCACTATCAAACTGAGCTGCCTGAAAAACCAGGTCCAAGCAGGTTCGCTCTCAGAGTCGACAACCGCAAATGCTATTGGGTAAACTTGAAAGTTTGCATCCTGCATGCTGGCAGCAATGAGAACCCCTCTGAACTTTGCTTTTATAATTGTACCGTCAACAAGTATCACCTTCCTGCAATGCTTGATCCCTGCAATGCTTGCTGCCAATGAGAAAAATAAATATTTGAACTTCTTAGTCCCATCGTCTGCATATGTGTGCTCCAACTTGTAAACAGTGCCAGGGTTGCCTTGCTCAAGCAAATACATATATGTTGCCAACAACTTGTAACTTTCTTCGTCACTGCCTCTACTTCTCTTGACTGCAATTTCTTTCCCATACCACGCCTTCATGTAAGTCACAGACACCTTTAGCTCAGCAAGAACAATGTCTGGGATCTCACTCGCTCTAGGGCCTGCACGACCATTTGCGTACTTGCCGCGTAAAACAGAAGAAATAACCTTTGAAGATGCTAACTTGGCATATTGTGCTCTTGATGTGATTGTGCAACTGTGTATTAAAGTGGCAGTACAAACCTCAAAATTCATAGAGAACTTAGAGACAGTATGGCCAAACACTCTCCATCTGCAATGCGGATCGACAAAAACAAATACAAGCCTCTCCGGATCAGACCTTGTTTGTTGGAAATAGAATAGCCGTTTGATAGCATATATAGAGACCATGTTTTGCATATCGTCTTTGTCTTTAAACAGACGACCAATATAGATAGCATCTTCTTCAGCTGACACGGGTCCACAACCATCAGTGTTTGTCAAGTTAATGACATCATCAAACACCGGCTTTGCATCTTCAGTTGGCAGTGTCCCCTCATAGTTAATGTCATCATTCAAGGTATTTCGAGAGATAGGCTGATGTTTTGCAGTAGTAACATATGAGAGAACCTGATCGCCCACATTTGATATGCCCCCCTCCGGATGATTGCCTAATAAACCCTCTGCCATGTTACGGCATTCTGCATCCTGAGGTTGTGCTAGCGATGATGGATCGCCTTCCACCATATCAGATCGACCAAAATCTGGATGGAATGGAGTGTTAACAACATCATTCCAAAAAGCGTAATCTAAATCTTCATCAGCTTCTGAAGAAGAAGCTGACAGACCATCTGTGAAGCATTCATCACTCGCAGTAATGGTGAAGTCTTCACCATCAGGGACACTATAGTCGTGACAGTCAGGCAACAGATGTTGTGGTGATGGAGGGACAATTTGATCTGGTGATTCAGGTACAACTTCTTTCCCTTCTCTCTCGCCAACTCCGCTTGCCTCTCTTCAAGTAGTTCTATCTCTCGAAGTACCCGTTCATCTTCAGAATTGGAGGTATATTCCTCCTCAGTGTTGTCTTCGATGTTATTTGACAGTGAAGGTGTCGCCGCATCTGCAAGACTTATTATACCAGTAATATTTGTTCCTGGCCACTCTTCTGTATTAATATATGGCACCACCCTTTCAGCACCACTGGTTCCTTCTCCGCACTCTCTAACACCACCCTGCAGACTACAAATCTCCCTCCCGACATTGGAGAATGGCTCATCATTTAACTGGAACCCTTTCCCTTTTTCATTACTGTCCGGAAACAACATCCGCCTCACCCCAGTTCCATGAGTCACTTCTGTGCTCTGTGTTGGAACAGACTCTACGCTATATAGCATGATGCATTCATTTCCTTGTTGAAGATGATCTCCAAGTCCATCATCCTCGCCATCATTTTATCCAGCGAGGTTCATATGCGGAACCTTCTCTACGGTCATGCTACCATTAACTCCGTCTTGCAAAGCTTCCAAGGATAGCAACAAATTTAAGTGAATGGCACCTCGCCGGACATTGATAAAGTTCCTCACACCCATCCTGCTGGTTATAATAACTGGTGGCCTTCTGTTGATGGAGAACATTGAAAGCTGACAAGGGAGCCAATAACTCAATTTTGTTGTGAGATTCAATTGTTGAAGCTGAAACTCATCACTAACATTTGAAACCAATTCTTCATAACTCATGGAGAAACGCATAGTGATGTTGCTTGCATAGCATTCCTTAGCAAGAACAAAATCCCACACTCCAGACGCCGAAAATTCCCAACTGCCTGCAATCACAATGACTACAATTTCTTCCGCCTACATAAAGACAATAAATTAAAGGATTTCAACATATGCTACGAAGATGCCATGTGACCAACCAAATATAAAGACGACTGACCAAATGAACGATGGCACAAACAACCTATAAACATTGTATATTCTGTTAAAGCAATTAAGAAACTATGGAGAGAAAACAATATAGCAGATAGTATGGAAGACTAATCAATATAGCAAGCCACATTTAAACACACTCAAAATAAAGGAAGCATCATTTTCTTATTCTGATCGTCATCTCACATTTGCTCATGAAAACTATAGAAGGAAAACAATATAGCAAGCCATATTTAATGAAGGAAGCATGATTTCCTTATTCTGATATCGACCTAAGCTACCGACATTATGAGGAACATGAACAATTTAAAGAATAAACCTTAGATACATTCCAAAAGGAGTATAATTATTTAAAACAGAGGATCGTTGTTAGGACATACCTCATCGGTCATCTCTGACTCTCTATCGCAAACCGAACTTATGTGGATTTACCTCAGATCTGTTAATTTTTCAGGTTGTATTTTTTACTTTTCCACAATTGTCCACTGAAACTGAAACCCACATATATATCCGCAAAATTAGAAGCTTTAACCTCATCCACTGCTCCAAAAAGACATATCATCAATTAACAGCCATAGAAAATTTTCAACAGTGTTGCTCCCATCGCGTCGACGCTACAGTAAAGACTTTTGAAGATTACAACATCCCGGGCATCGATTTGAGGGTATAGTCGTCATTTCACATATCAGAAAAGCCTAATCCTATAAGTACGGGAAGAAATGCCCAATTTGAAACTTTTGGCTGCACAAAGGCCCAAATGGACAAAGACCCCATCATATAATAATAATAATAATATGCATAAGTAATCTTTGTAAAACAAGTTATATTATGTATCATATAGGCGAGTAATACTCATACATATTGATTAAATAAATAATATAGAGAATAATAATAACGTGATACAAGCATAAAGTAGCAGCAACACATATAACAAAATCACGAACATAAGATGCAGTATTATAGTAAAGCATCCTATGTTCCGATACGTATAGCAAACAAGCCGTAGTGATTGAATAATTAAATAATTAAGTGTATATAAGATTAGAGCATGTGTACCAGAGACAAGAAACGTTCGAGGTTGGAGAGTAGAGAAGTTGGAAGCGGTGACTGCTGCTGCTCAACGTCGGCAACTAGATGGCTAGGGTTAGAGACTCATACTGATAACGTGTTAAAATAATAGATTTAAAGAGAAAACTTGTATTATTCCATAGATATAGTAGAGTATATATAGGAGATACAACTTGGTGAACAAGCATTAGGTTTTAGATTTAATGGAGTTCTAATGGGCCTCTAATGGGTAATGGATATCTACTAAATCATACATAACATGTAAGAGATTATCTTGATCCTCGTACCAAGAAATGTGCGCTAGAAATTAAAAAGATAATTTATTGGCAAAGTTGGCAAAAATGCTAAAAGCATGCAAGAACCATTTTCTGACCTTTAGTGAAAAAGTCACATATACCTGTTGTACTCCAATTAATGTCCTAGAATGATAAGATCAACTGCTAGTAAGTCTAAAGATCGCATGAAGTGTGATAGACTTATGATTCCATATATAAGTATTCTCGCAAAAGAAAAGGAATATAAATTAATATGGTACCAAGGAAGCAAAGAGTTATGAAAATCTCTAAAAGAGATGTAGACATGAGTAAGAAAGAAATCCCAACAAGTTGAGTCATGTCCAGAATCAAAAGGAACCAAAAAGCAAATCGACGTCGTAATATGTTTACATGCAGTGTTGCAGTTGATGATGTTATGGAAAAAAATCGAGGATCATAAACCGCGGTTAATAGAAAAAGTTTTATTGAAAAGTGTACACAAGGAATGATTGGTTAATCATTGAAACAAAAAACTATGAAATCGTTCAAGCCTCTTAAAGAGATAATTTGGACTTGTAGTACATACACTCGAAAGTGTAAAATGAGTGGGACATAAGTGGATATGTATGAGAAAAAAGAACGTGTAGTACAATGATTCTTAGAAAATACGTATGAGAGATGTACTCTCTTTTGGTGGAAGCAACTAGTTTAGATCCCTTATGAGTTTAACAGTAAGAGCAAGACTTGATTCAGTATATCTCTTGAAATGATTATATTGCTCTAACAATATTTTATAGCCCGCGAGAACGTTGTAAAAGTGAGAAAAAGTTTTGTAGACTTTTGACAACTTTGGGGAGAAAATGGTGAGTTTATCTCTAGGTGAGAATCCTGGGTGTAGATCATTGTTCTTGATCTTATGGATCTCATACTGGGTTGAAAATAGATCAGGAACGAGCTAAGAGAAAATCTTAGGATTGTGGACTGATGCTCATATGTGTTTTTGTACACTAAAGCTCTGTTATTAACAATTCAGAAAGTATGATATATATTATCATAATGCATAACCTGAAGATGATGCTTTCAGGGAGAGAAATATGATCATAAGCGTGGTTGTACTCTTTTTCCTTTATCATGGTTTTAATCCCATTGGGTTTTTCCATGAAAATTTTTTAACGATACAACAAAAGAACATGCGAAAGATAAAAACCTGAAGAGGAATATTATGATTCCAATGGTGAAAGACTATCATCTTCAAAGTCTTTGACATACATTATGAGATAGTGAGAAACGAAGATAATAACCAAGACGAGTCATTTAAGAGACCAATAGCCTGCGGAAGAATTGTGATTTATAGTGATATACATGTCCTACCAATTTATTCAAGTGAAGATTTGGCGAACAATTTACTAAGGCCTTTTCAACCACTACTTCAAGAAGTTACTTCATCATTTTGGATTGCGACATTTCGAAGATTTCAAGTGATGTACTCAAAAGGGGGAGTAAAAGCGCGCTGCACTCTTTTTCCCTTAACCATGGTTTTTCCCATTGGGTTTTGCTGGTAAGGTTTTTAACAAAGCAGCATCTTACGCGCATTTACAACTATTCATTTACTATGGAAATCCAAGGGAGAGTGTTATGTATGATTTAGTGGATGTCCATTACCCATTAGAGGCCCATTAGAAGTCTATTAGGTTATAACCTAATGCTTGTTCACCAAGTTGTATCCTCTATATATACTCTATTATGTCTATGGAATAATACAAGCTTTCCCCTCAAATCTATTACTTTAACATTTCAATATATTTTTTTACCAGTTGTTTATTTTCTCTCCCTCATGTTGGAAAAACGTATTCACTAAAACAACAGTCTCTTCATCTCGAGCCTCAAATTCTCGAGATATTCAATCTTCGAAAGATATTCATATCCAACATATTTCCAACATTCTTTCAAATTCCATCTTAATAACTGTGGTGGAGCAACCAACATGTATAACACATTTAGATGGAATATATTTGGTTTTTGACCCAAACCAATTATAGTGGGAGTACTCATAATAATTCGTTGGTCTGATGTGAATTTATTGACATATAGAGTCATTTATGTCAGTTACTTAGCATGGTATCACCACCACTGTCATTAACCAAATACTCTCGCAAACTCAAGGTTGCAAGTTGATAACAAGAATATACGGTGGATCATCAGTCCAAAATATCTCTTTTGAATACATACCAGAAAATTAACATCATCCAAATTCATTGTGTCTGTGAAAACCATATAATCGGCTTGCTTTGTGAAGCAGCATACATAAGAAATCACTAGGAAAACTTTTTAAGTTCTCTAATGAATCTTTTCAGAAATTTCTGATTATTCTTTCGCATTACTAGTAAACTGAAATGGCTTAACCGGTCATGCCAAAGAGTAAGATATTTACAAAGCATTTTATCTCTAGATAATACATGTAATCTCAAAAAGACTTATATTATATACTACACGTACATATATTATGCATGTGTAACAACCCGTCCCGTGGACCTTACTAGGCCCCCACTAGCTGCCCTAACGGACCGTCTGTGGACCCCGCTAGCCGCCCAAACGGACTCCAAGCTAGCCCTGCAGGGCATCGATCCTAACCCATCACTGTAGATATCCCAATCCACCAGTAGGTTATTGGTGCGTCAGGCGTTCCTCGAACCCTGGTCCCCACCCTTTAACAACCTTCCCACAGGACAAGTTACCACCAATTGATCTGCAATGAAGAGGAGGATATTCTAGGGACTCGATTGGTTGTTGTCTGGCATTGCTAGGTTGCTAGAGTTGGGTCATTAGAAAAATTGCTAGGTTGCTGGTTCTATGATTCATGTTATTTGGATATTGGTTATTTATATTATTGGATATTTATTGGAGATTGGTATTGTTATTCCGCTGTTGATTGTGTTTGTGGTTAGGTGGCTAGTGGGTATGAGACCACTAGTTGTAGTTTATTAATTATTAATTATTATATTATTATTTATTATTTATTATTTTAAAAAAACGGATCGGATCGTTTCACCATATATTTAGTATCTTCTATGCTATACACATGTATTATGCATGCATGTAATTTATATAATAATAACGTTTATTAAAGTTGCATGCATGTATTTATATTATAATACTTACAAGTATTATGCATGCATGTATGATAATGCATAGTAGTTTAAATCAACTTACGTAATAGAATAATGAAGTGAAACGTATGAACACTTTAGCAAAAGATTTAAATTAATCGATTATAACTCAAATTATAAAAACATATATGATTTTAAAAATAAGCAAATTATAAAAATAAGCTTTAGACGTAAAAACCATGTTCATAAAATTAAAATTAAAAATTCTGATAAAACTTGTTTCCATTAAATTCAAATTTAGACTAATGTGTTAAATATTTCTTGAACATAATTATAATATAGTGTTCAATCTCGGAATTACACAATCCTAAGATATTCACTTAGCTTGTTACCAATTTATTTTCAACCCATTATGAGATTCCTAAGATCAACAATAATGATCTACACCCAGGTTACTCTCATAGAGATAAACTCTCACTTTTTTCTCTCCAAAGGTGTCAAAAGGCATCAAGATTTTTTCTCGGTTTTATAACGTTCTCGAGGGCTATAAAATATTGCTTTTAACAGTATAATCCCTTAAAAGGATACTTCTGACAGTCTAAAAACCTTCTGGATAGACTGAATCAAGTCTTGCCTTATTGTCAAACTCATAAGGGATCTAAATAGTTGCTTCCACCAAAAGAGAGTACATCTCTCATAAGTATTTTCTGAGAATCATTGTAATACTACACGTACTTTATTTTTCATACAAATCCACTTATATCCCACTCATTTTACACTTTCATTTGTAAGAACTACAACTATAAATATTATCTCTTTTAAGAGACTTAAAACTATTTCATAGTTACTTTTTTAAATGATTAACCAATCATTCTTTTGTCTACACTTTTCAATAAAACTTTTCATATTAACCGCGGTTTATGATCCTCGATTTTTATCCATAACCATATCAACTGCAATACTGCATGCAAAAATATTTACGACGTCGATTTGCTCTTTTGGTTCCTTTTCATTCAAGACATGACTCAACTTGTTGAGATTTTCTTTCATTATGATTCTCAGATACCTGAATCTCTTTCTTACTCATGTCTACATCTCTTCTAGAGATTTTCCATAACTTTTTGCTTCCTCTGTGCCATATTATTTTATACTCCTTTTCTTTTCCGAGGATACTTATATTTGGAACCATAAGTCTATCACACTTCATGCGATCTTTAGACTTACTATCAGTAGATTTTATCCTTCTAGGATATTGATATTAATTGGAGCACAGCTGGTATATGTGACCTGGTCACTCCATCATGGTCAGTAAATGCTTCTGGCATTTTTGTTAAACTTTGCAAATAAATTAACTTTTCAACTTCTATCGCACATTTCTTAGTACGAGGATCAAGATAATTTCTTCCAATATATTTTTTCAGCTGTTTATTTTCTCCCCCTCATGTTGGAAAGACTGACTCACTGAAACAACAGTTTCTGCATCTCTATCCTCAAATTCTCGAGATATTCAATCTTTGAAAGAAATTCGTATCCAACATATTTCCAACATTCTTTCAAATTCCATCTTATATCACTATGTTGGAGCAACCAACATGTATAACACATTTAGATAGAATATATCTGGTTTCTTATCCAAACAAATTGTAATGGGAAGTACTCATGATTATTCGTTGGCATGATGCGAATTACATGACATATAGAGTCATTTATGTCAATTACTTGGAATGGTTTCACCACCATTGTCAATTAACCAAATATTCTCGCAAACTCCATGTTGCAAGTTAATAACAAACATATATATCACTTTTTATACGTACCAGAAAATTGACATTATCCAAATTCATGGGGTCGTTGAAAACCATATAATCGGATTGCTTTGTAAAGCAGCACATATAATAAATCACTAAGAAAACTCTTCAGGTTCTCTAGTGAATGTTTTCAGAAATTTCTGATTATTCTTTTGCATCATTACTGAACCGGAATGACTTAACCGGTCCTGCCAAATAATGAGATATTTTCACAAATAATTTTACCTTTTTGATAATGCATGTAATCTCCAAAATGCTTTTATTGTCTTGGGTAATAATACTTATGATTTCAAAGTATTTTCTTCGCTTATTGTCTCAACATGATTACTTTCCAAATCCTTAAGATTTGTTCTATCATATGAGTGATTAAACTCATTTTGGGTGTGAACATAATCATACATTTGTTCCATCACCTCTGTATGTGGGATTCTTTAATTCTCCCCCTCGAGATGATAACACTTCATGTCTATCAATCTCGATTTGAATCCCGCTTTGTAGTCAATAACATTCTCAAATTGGGTCGTGTATTATATCTTAGACCTTTTTAACTTTGAGACTTGGGAGACTATAACACATTAATATCAAATTGTGTTCCTATAGACAATATTATATATACTCTTTCTGAGATTTCAATACTTTTTTCTACTACTTCTTAATATTATAGTAGAATAGTGGAAGTTTTCTCACACTATTTTTTTCATCGTCATATATATATATATATATGACGATAAGTACCTCTTGTACTTATTATTCAAGTCTAGTGGAGAAAATAGTCGGCGTTGACCGCGACTTTATATATCTTATCCACATTCATGACCAATTTATAGCAAATTTTGCTATAACCTTTTGTTTTTCTCTTATAACATAAAGTCATATTCACTTCAAAGAATAGACCAAGTCAATAAGATGTGATTCATGATTATTCATCAACATATCATAATTTTCCTCAGTCACAAACAAGATTATAATATTTTTAAAAAATGGATTTTTCACTATATTGTGTCTACATGACATCAATATTTTGTGACTAATAATTTTATATTATCTAATATCTTTTCATGAATGATATTATTTTTTATTATATAATCATGGTAAAAATTGGAACCAAGTTGATTTGTATATATTTTTTATAGGCTTTTAGTCATTTACTTTCTTTAGATTCTTCTACAGAACTAGTGAATTTTTATAGTCATATACTTGGACTTAAACTTCCGCATAGAAGTGATGCCAAGAAAACATGATCAATAATCATTATTTAGTAATTTGATAATAGATTTTCAATTTATTCACCAAAGAAGGTTGGAGACATGATTTAAAATATTTCATCATGATATTATATCTAATTTTAGTTAGATTTAAATTTTGTGATTAAACAAATAAAGTAATTCACAAACATTATAAACAATCATATAAATGAATGTTAAATAAGTATTAAGCACCATTTCTTTATATATATATATATATTTGTTTTTTTCTTTGTTCATTAAAGATTTTATTTTAAAATGTTTTACCAAAAAATATAATTATATTATTATAATTATTTCATATTAGTGAAGTGACCTTAGTGTAGTGGCATAAGGTAAGTCCAATTGTAGAAAACACCATCACACCAGGGATAAAATCCCGCTTCCTTTGAATGTAGGAGTTTGGCTAATGGAATGGCCAGTTATGGCCCAATAGTTGACAAAAAAAATTATTTCATAGTAATAAATTATATATTTTTTTTTTGATTTATTATTTATTTTATTATATATGCACATTACACATACACGTTCCTTGTGTATAATATGCATATATGTATCATCAACAAATATAGATGTTTTTTTTTTATATAAGCTATTCACGATGAAGCTATACGATGCTTATTAGTTTGCTAATAAAACATAAAGATGGTACTTATCTCGATAAACATGAAGATTGCTCATAAGAACTCAGAGACAAAAACCCTAGCCTCCACCAATTGCTTGTCCATCAACTCATGTTGCAACAGCAAATTCTGACCAAATAAATCAAGCAAACAAAACAATTACATTTAGTTGTATAAATCTAACTTTTGTGATCGGTAGTTTAAACCAGATGATGATTATAGATCTCGGTAACTAAACAACAAAATATGAATCTCGGTTTTAACAAACCAACGATTTACCAGACCAAATAATAAATTAACTAAAACAATCAAACCGTAACACTGATAATGAAGCAAGAAGACATGAAAAGGATCTCATGATGATTTTTTTTTTCTTACGCATATAGATCAACAATTTAATAAAACATGGACGGGTGACTATACGGTCAACAACAAATTATGATGCAATATATAATTGATAAATTACGATGCATAATAACTAACAGGTATCCTCAATAAGCATAATTAAGCCATGCGATCGATTGATCATAAAGCATTGGCATATTAAATAATAAAGCAGATCATGAGATTAAACTAATCTTCCTGATGAAACAATATATAGAGCGTTGGTTAACCAAGATTTGCTCTTTCATATGAGTGATTAAACTTATTCCGGGTGTCAACATAATCTTATATCAGTTTCATCACCTCTGTATGTGAGAATCCTTAATTCTCCCCCTTGAGATGATGACACTTTATGTCTATCAATCTCGATTTGAATAACACTCTGTAATCAATAAAATACTCAAATTGGGTCATGTTTATATCTTAGACCTTTTTAACTTTGAGACTAATTGGGAGATAACACATTAAGATATTAAATTGTGTTCCCATAGAAAATAACATATATACTCTTCAAAAACTTTTAATACATTTTCTACTACTTAATATTAAATAGAATAGTGAAAAAAATTTTCACACTAGCTTTTTATATATATATATGTATGAGATAAGTAATTCTAGAACTTATTATTCACATCTAATGGAGAACTAGTCGACGTTGACCGCGACTTTATATAGATATCATATCCTCATTTTTTTTTGGCTCAACATTAACTATTCATTATCCAAATCAATACATCCAAATCAAAGGTACATAACATTTCCCTCTAACGAATTGGACCAAATGCAATGAGTCGATCTAGTATCACCCTGAATCACTAGGCGGATCCAACGCTACCTAACCTAGAAACATTGCATTGTTTAACCACAACGAGATAGATAACACACCACGACTCGGTGTATAATCATCTCTTAAACCACCTAAATAAACCTTATGACACAAAAACAATTACTAACACAAAGAGGACCAAATCCAATACTGAAGAACAGATCAATTCCAAGCTATAAGAACCTCATGATCGACGAGTAGAGCTTGTCCCAATAGCATCAACACCAAGAGGCGCAGCATCAGATAAACTTGGTTTCTCCGGCTTTCATTGTTCCGGTCCTAAGCCAAAAGCGGACAATACATCCGAATGACCCAACCAAGAGACGCGAAGCAAACCAGCATGATATAATATCCTCATTTATAACCACTTTATAGCAACTTTCTTATCATTGATATGACATTTTCCTTTTTCTTTGCATAAAGTCATATTCACTATAAAGAATAGACGAAACCAAACGATGTGATTCATGCTTATAAATCAACATCTCATAATTTTACACAGTCACAAAAAAATAAATTTATAATATTTTATATATATATATATATATATATATTTACTATATTGTGTCTACATGACAACAATATTTTGTGACAAGTAAATTATGTATTTTCTAATATCTTTCCATCAAAAAAATTATTTTCAATTATATGAATTTGGTAATAATTGAAATCGATGTAGTTTGTATATATTATCTTAGAGTCTTTTAGTCATTTACTTTCTTTAGATTATTCTAAAGAACTAGTGAATTTTTATTGTCATATACTTGGACTTAAACCTCCTCATAGAAGTGATGCCAAGAAAATATAATCAATAATTATTATTTAGTAATTTGTTATTAAATTTTCAATGTATTCACCAAAAAAGGTTGGAGACATGATTTAAAATATTTCATCATGATATTATATCTAATTTTATTAGATTAATATTTGTGATTTAACAAGTAAAATAATTCACAAACATTATAAACAATCATATAAATAAATGTTAAATATTAAACATCAATCTTTGTTTTTTTTAAAAAAAAAAATCCACATGAAACTATTGAACCATTAACTTATAATAATGGAACAAGCAATAATATGACGTGTGTGTGATTCCATAACACAAAACACTTTTTAGACTAATGTTTCAAAGAAGCATTATATGACATGTTTATAAAAGTATGAAAGATACTTATCTTGTAATTGGAGAGATCATTGTAAAAGTATGAAAGATACTTATCTTTCAAATAATATGACATGTTTATAAAAGTATGAAAGATACTTATCTTGTAATTGGAGAGATCATTGTAAGAGATCCAAAACAAAGATGAAGTTGGTGGTGACAATTGCTCATTTGGCTCTCCATATCAAATCCTTCGTTTCAAGACAGTACGAAACATATAGTCATATCACAATTCTTTGTATAAATATATATAAGATCTTAATTGTGATAGTCACTAATCACTACAAGAAAACAGCCTAGAACTGATGAGCATATCCATCGGTAATCAGTCGAAAAATTCCTTAACCAAGACATTTTCAACGGAAACGGTTTGTCGGTTCTAGAGCGTCAGGAAATTAGAATCCGGCAATATTCCGTCGGAAATTTCCAACAACTAAAATCCCGACGGACTTCCGACAGCAACTTCAGATAGATTTCCGACAGCTAAATCCCGTCTAGAACACTACCGACAGAATTCCGACATATGTATGTAACGGATTCCCGACGGTTTATAATTAAGTGTTTAAAAAATATATAGTCCCGACGGATTACCGACGGATTATAAATAATTATAAAAAAATATATAATTAAAATTACATAATTTCATATAAAAAATCATAATTTTTGAAAATTCATAATATTTAATTAAAATTCTATAAGAATCCTAAAAAAATACCAAATATTTCATAAATTTATAAACCTATTCAATAATTTCAAAAGCTTATGTCAAAATTCATAAAAACATAAATATCGATTTTGGAAATATGAGTTAACATATAAAAATGAATTTACAAGATAAAATTAAATAAACACAATTTTTAACAAAACTTTTAAACAAATCTTATCTAACAAATATAAAATATGCATATACATTCCAAAACCTAAAATCTAGCAATTATACATTTCTCTTTTGGGATTCATATCCTATCTAATTACCTAATCTAACAAAATTACATTCCACCCCTAAAATATCTAAAAATTATACATTTGTCTCTTGGGATTCATATCCTATCTAACCCTATAATCTAAAAACTTTATATTCCAAAACCTAATATCTACAAATCTAATCTATATAACAACTTTATATAAACATAAAATGGTAAGAAAACTTACATATTAGCAAAGATTGGGTGGTAAAAGTTGCTTTTGGTAGAGAGAAGCCGGAGAAATATTAAAAAAAATTAGAGAGAGAGTGGATCTGAAAATGAAGAAGAAGAAGAGTTGTGTTTTATTTTTAATTTGAAGTTTTAACGGATTTCCGACGGAAAATCTGTCGGTAATCATAATTAAACTGCTAGAAATTAATCTGCGCGGTTTGTTTAAAAAAATTCAAAAAATTTTGCGGGATTATTTGAATTTTTTAAGTCCGTCGAGAATTTGTTGGTTTCAAAATATTTCCAACGGATTTTCGACAGTTTTGGGGTATAGGGTTTAAAACAATTTGGTTTCTTCTAAAATGCCATATTTGATGATTTAACATTCTATTTAGTCAAGTTAGAATGTACACAACCTTCTCATGTATCGTTTTTTAACAAAACAAAAAATCAAAACCAAAATCACTTGTAAGTTGTAACATATATATCTCTCCATATAACCCATTACACTTATACAATCACTTATACTACTTTGATCACAAATTTGAAAAACACTGAATTTGATAGTTTTAATGTATTTGTGTGTTTGTATGTGTTTTCTAACATTAGTAGGATCATTAAAAATATTTTTTATGTTTGATTGTTTCAAAACTTGAACCCCTAAACCTAAAATCATAAGAAATCCATCGGATATCCGTTGAAAATTACCGACAGTTTTCTGACGGATTAAATAAAAACGTGCTAATTTTTATATCATATATCTAAAATTTGAGAACCGACAAAAATATTATTATCCCTTGGAAATACGTCAGAAATTTCTGACGGGTTTCCGACGAAACCACCAATGGATAATATCTATCAGAAAACTGTCGGAAGTATATATATTATTGATAGATTTCCGACGGAAAGATGAATACATTTTCATCGAAAATTAATCGGCAATCTGTCGAAAATTCTCGATAGATTTATTACAGTCTGAAATTCTATCGGTTTTCACCGTGTTTTGTTGTAGTGATTACGTTACAGTAACTAATATAGCTATATACATATTATTGTACACATATAGAGATTCTGAGTGTAACCACGTTAATATACCAACGGGTGATTAAACAAAGTAATACAAAGCCTATCAAAATATCATATCAACGAGTAGCATTAGCATAAATAAAGTATGCCTATATATGTATGATTTTAACGAGTCATAATGAACGAATAAGCATCATCAAATTGCTTGACCAGGATCCCCCGTGAGTCCAATGTTAGGGCAAATTGTTTTGCCCGTTCTTCAAAATTGTTAATTTCTGAAATATTTTGTGTATACTTTTATTTTCTGGTTTGGGCTATCAATCTTGAAATTATGTTTTAGTTTATTTAATGTTTGGTTGAAGAAAAAAAAAAAAAAAAACATTATCAAATTGATCATAATAAATATAGAAATCGATCTTAAATTCATCTAGGGATAAATTATGCTACAACATATGGATCAAATCATTACTCATACTTAGAACCAAAGATGAGTTCGACCAAACAATAAAATAAGAATGCTTTCAGTTCGTGAGAATGAACCAAACCAAAGCATGATAATGTTGAAAAGGTGAAATCAATAATAAAACATGATTCAATAGTTATAGCTTGTTTTTTTTACTGACACGATCAAAAATTTATATCAATATGACATGACAATACTGCAGCAATAACAAATCGATTATTAAATATATAAATCAAACGATAGACACATAAATCAATAACCGACGACACATCGAGCATTCAAGCATGATACAACGAACATATCGAACTAACGTATCGAACTATAATGCATAAATCGGAAATTGAACAAACCGACAAAAGCATGAGAATAAGTATATATATTAATTACGAGGTGACTTATCTTTTAGAATGAAACGTAGGTTCCGAAGGATTTGATCTACTGTTCCAAATTCCGATGGCTAGGTTTTTTTTTTACACGGCTAAGGTTTAGAGCGCATTAGTAGGTCTGGTGTATAGAAAAATTTTTAATTTTAATTTTATGTCAAACATGATTTTACGTCTAAAGCTTATTTTTATAATTTGCTTATTTTTAAAATCATATATGTTTTTATAATTTGAGTTATGATCGATTAATTTAAATCATTTTCTAAAGTGATCATACGCTTCACTTTATTATTCTATTACGTAAGTTGATTTAAACTACTATGCGATCATACATGCATGCATAATGCTTGTAAGTATTATAATATAAATACATGCATGCAACTTTAATAAACGTTATTACAGTAAAACCTCTATAAATTAATAATGTTAAGACCAAGACATTTTATTAATTTATAGTGATATTAATTTATCTATAAATTAATAATTATTATTTTATAGTATAAATTAATAATTATTAATTTATAGGTATATTTTTAATTGTTTAATTTTTTAAAAATTATGAATTGAGACAATTTTTGCATAATAAGATTATAATTTTGGATGTTGCAAATTTTATGGTATTGGAATTAAATTTGAAATAATTAAAAAATATTATTGACAATGAATTACAAATATTGTAGATAAATTCACTTATACACATGACATAAATATTCAAATTTATGAATAAGAATATCAATTATCGTATTTTAATAGTCTATCAAACTATCAAAATGTAAATGTTGCATATTTAGAAATTGAAAACTTTAAATGTTTTAGCCGTGTTATAGAATATTTTATATCATTATAGTTTGAAGATACAAATATAACAATTATTTTATAGATATGAGGTTTAAGGGAAACATACTTTACTATATCAGCATATATATATATATTTACATGATTATTAATTTATGATATTATTGGGACCATATTTTACATGGGATTTCAAAAAAAAAATTATCTTATTATTTTATCGAATTTTATTATTTTTACACTGTCCCGACTTGGAACTAGCAAAATTTATTAATTTATAGTACTTATTAATTTATAGAGGTTTTATTGTATTATATAAATTACATGCACGCGTAATACATAATACACGTACGCATAGCATATAACATAATAAATACATGCATGCATAATACATGTGTGTATAGCATATAAGATAATAAATACATGCATAATACATGTGCGTGCAGTATATAATATAATTATATAAGTCTTTTTGAGATTGCATACATTATCTAGAGATAAAATGCTTTGTGAAAATATTACTGTTTGGCATGACCTGTTAAATTATTCCGGTTCAGTAGTGATGCGAAAGAATAATAAAAAATAATCAGAAATTTCTGAAAAGATTCATTAGAGATCTTAAGGAGTTTTTCTAGTGATTTCTGATGTGTGCTGTTTTACAAAGCAAACCGATTATATGGTTTTCACCGATCCCATGAATTTGGATAATGTCAATTTTCTGGTATTTATTCAAAAGAGATACTGTGGACTGATCATCCACCATATATTCTTGTTATCAACTTGCAACCTTGAGTTTGTGAGAGTATTTGGTTAATTGACAATGGTGGTGATACCATGCTAAGTAACTGACATAAATGACTCTATATGTCAATAAATTCGCATCAGACCAACGAATTATTATGAGTAGTCCCCACTATAATTGGTTTGGGTCATAAACCAGATATATTCCATCTAAATATGTTATACATGTTGGTTGCTCCACCACAGTGATTAAGATGGAATGTGAAAAAATATTGGAAATATGTTGGATATGAATATCTTTCGAAGATTGAATATCTCGATAATTTGAGACTCGAGATGCAGAAACTGTTGTTTTAGTGAGTCAGTTTTTCCAACATGAGGAGAGAAAATAAACAGTTGGTAAAGATATATATTGTAAGAAATTATCTTGATCCTCGTATCAAGAAATGTGCGCTATAAATTAAAAAGATAATTTGTTGGTAAAGTTTTCAAAGATGTTAAAAGCATGCAAGAGTCATTTTCTGACTTTGAGTGAAAAAGTCACATATACTAGCTGTGCTCCAATTAATGTCCTAGAAGGATAAGATCAACTGCTAGTAAGTCTAAAGATCGCATGAAGTGTGATAGACTTATGGTTCTAAATATAAGTATCCTCGGAAAAGAAAAAGAGTATAAATTAATATGAAAATCTCTAAAACAGATGTAGACATGAGTAAGAAAGAGATTCAGGTGTCTGAGAATCAAAATGAAAAGAAATCTCAACAAGTTGAGTCATTTCTAGAATCAAAAGGAACCAAAAAGCAAATCGACGTCGTAATATGTTTGCATACAGTGTTGCAGTTGATGATGTTATGGATAAAAATCGAGGATCATAAACCGCGGTTAATAGAAAAGGTTTTATTGAAAAGTGTACACAAGGAATGATTGGTTAATCATTGAAAGAAGTAACTATGAAATTGTTCAACCCTCTTAAAGAGATAATATTTGGACTTGTAGTCCATACACTCGAAAGTGTAAAATGAGTGGGACATAAGTGGATATGTATGAGAAAAAAATAACATGTAGTAGTACAATGATTCTCAGAAAATACGTATGAGAGATGTACTCTCTTTTGGTGGAAGCAACTAGTTTAGATCCTTTATGAGATTGACAGTAAGAGCAAGACTTGATTCAGTCTATCTCTTAAAGTGAGTATATTGCTCTAGCAATATTTTATAGCCCTCGAGAACATTGTAAAAGCGAGAAAAAGTTTTGTAGACTTTTGACAACTTTGGGGAGAAAATGGTGAGTTTATCTCTTGGTGAGAATCCTGGGTGTAGATCATTCTTCTTGATCTTATGGATCTCATAATGGGTTGAAAATAGATCGGGAACGAGCTAAGAGAAAATCTTAGGATTGTGGACTGATGCTCATATGTGCTTTTGTACACTAAAGCTCTGTTAATAACAATTCAGAAAGTATGATATATATTACAATAATGCATAACCTGAAGATGATGCTTTCAGGGGGAGAAATATGATCATAAGCGTGGTTGTACTCTTTTTCCCTTATAATGCTTTTTATCCTATTGGGTTTTTTCATGAAAGGTTTTTAACGAGATAACAAAAGAACATGCGAAAGATAAATACCTGAAAAGTAATATTATGATTCTAATGATGAAAGACTATCATCTTCAAAGTCTTTGACATACATTGATGAGATAGTGAGAAACGAAGATAATGATCAAGATGAGTCATTTAAGAGACCAATAGCCTGCAGAAGAATGGTGATGTACAGTGATATACATGTCCTACCAATTTGTTTAAGTGAAGATTTGGTGAACAATTTACCAAAGCCTTTTCAACCACTATTTCAAGAAGTTACTTCATCATATTGGATTGCGACATTTCAAAGATTTCAAGTGACATACTCAAGAGGGGGAGTAAAAACGCGCTGCACTCTTTTTCCCTTAACCATGGTTTTTCCCATTGGGTTTTCCTGGTAAGGTTTTTAACGAGGCAACATCTTACGCGCATTTACAATTATTCATTTACAATGGACATCCAAGAGAGAGTGTTATGTATGATTTAGTGGATGTCCATTACCCATTAGAGACCCATTAGAAGTCCATTAGGTTATAACCTAATGCTTGTTTACCAAGTTGTATATCTTATATATATACTCAATTATGTCTATGGAATAATACAAGCTTTCCCCTCAAATCTATTACTTTAACAAGACCCAAATTTCTAAATGCTAAATGATTAAACCAAATGATATTAAGTGTTGTCTAGACTTCACAAAACTCTTATTCCCGGTATGGCCTAAAAAAAATTTAGTTGAAATATTTAAGGCCCTTGAAACTCAAATTTCTGGAGAGGTAAAGCAGGCTCAAGGTACAATTATACACATCATTTTACCTGTTTAAGCCATCATTCAATGATAAGGAACCGGGATCAGCTCAAGAGGAACTTTCTTAACAATGGTGGTATAACAGCTTCTTCCATGTCTATATCTTTACTTTCCTCAGGCAATCTCCAATCAAAGAAGTAGAGCAAGTTCAGTAGTGTCAATTCGACGGTCGCAATCCCAAAAGCCATCCCTGGACATATCTTCCGACCAGAAACAAATGGTAACATCTCAAAGTTATTTCCTTTGTAGTCAATAGGACAATCTATAAACCTGTCCGGATTAAACTCCTCAGGGTTTCTCCAGAGTTTAGGGTTTCGTCCTATTGACCATGCGTTGATCAAAAGAAGGGTTTTGCAAGGAATGTCGTAGCCTTGAGCCATTGTTTCTCTTAGAAGTAAAAGCGGAGCTGCTGGATGTATTATGTATAGTCTTAATGTTTCTTTGATCACAAGTTTCAAGTGATGAGCTTATGGGTATCTTCTTCCTCGATTCTCTCATTTTGTTTGATTCCAATGCAAGTTCGGATCTCGTCTAGAGTTTTCTTCATCACTCGCGGGTTTGTAATAAGCTCTGCCATTGCCCAAATTATGGTGATGGCGCTTGTGTCTACTCCAGCAAGATATATTTCCTAGATCAACAATCATAGAAAGTGGTTAAGGGCATTTAATATTCAAAATTTTTGTCAAGATTTCAACATCGAAAATAAAATTTATATAATCTAACATATACATATATGAACCAAAGTCTTTTCATTTTCAATTAATTTTTAAATAAAGAGTCATAAAATTTGACAGCTTTTAATATGAGTTGTGTTAGGATTTTCACATGCATCAATAAAAGTATGTGAAAAAATCTACGGTACGTAATACATAAAAGAATTTGGAGATAAATTATATATAAAAAAAACCCCATGAATTTTGACACATCTTGTGAACATTATATGCTTACTTGGATGATTCCTTTGAGATGATCGATGGTGAGCTTGAATGATTCATCTTGCTTTTTTTTATGCATAGTATTCAGAATCGAGTCAACAATATCAGGGCGATCTTGATTTGTTTTCTCTTCAGGGTTCTTCAAGTGATCGTCAACTAAATGATCCATTAATGTATCAACCTCAAAGAGAACTTTACGAAGTCTCTTCTGTTGTCCTGACACAAAGTCCATAAACCATCCCAAACCAAAAGGGAAAAGATCAGAACTACTGAGAGACCCAACTTTCTGGAACTCAAACATGAAATCTTTGATCCTGTCTTTATTGATATGCTTGCTTTCGTAGAAACTTTGTCCAAAGGTGGCTCTACATATGACACTTCCAAGTAGACAATAAAGTGTTTGGCTCAAATCTACCTTAGACTTTTTCAGAGCCGATTCCTTCAGTTTCTTGACCATCAGCCTTTCCGCAATCGGTAAATACCACATCTTAATGAACGGTATTTTTGTTTTTCTTTCACTAGCCTTATACCTTGGTTTGCCGCAGAACTTGCAATGCTCCAACTTCTCATCATCTTTCCAAAAGAGCATACAGTAATCTATACATACATCATATGTATGACACGGTAATCCTAGCTTTCGCATCAAAGTCTCCGTCTCATAGTATGAACCGGTTGCCTGATTACCCTCTGGTAAATACTCCGTAAACAGTCCTGTCCATGAATCCATACAATTTTCAGACAAATTGTAGTCGACCTTATTGTTCATGAACCGAGCTGCCAACGATAACTGCGACTGCCCTTCCCGACATCCATCATACAGTGGCGTGTTTGCAGCAGCTAGCATATCATAAAACCGTTTTGCTTCTTGGGTGGGTTGTTCATGAACATGATCATTTCCACTTTCATGTTCATGATACTCGTTATATGGTACAGAACCATGAAATGCATCATTCACCATCCCAGCATATATATTCTCCCCATCAAATCCTATTGGTTCACTAGCACTAGCATAATCTGTATTATTAGCATAATGACTACTAGTTCCCTCCCCAACAACATCATAATCTTCACCATGTTCATACCATACATAATAGTTAGGCATAAACCCCCTACTTAGCAAATGATTCGAAACAGAGGCAGCTTTCAAAGACTTCGAATTGTGACATACTACACAAGGGCAGTAAAACCTACCTCTGCTATTTTGTGCATGGCTACAGGCAAAATCGATGAACTCTTCCACACCCGCCGAATAATCCGATGAGATATGATTAGTGAACGGATCGATCCGATTGTACATCCATGCTCTTGAAGGATTGTTCCACATTATTATTATTTTTTTTTCTCTCTTTTTTTTTTTTTTCTTGCTCTCTCTTTTTTTTTCTCTTTCTCACGTTTTTTTTTTGTTTCTTTCTCCCGTTTTTTTGTTTCTTAAATGAAAGAAGAAGTGGTGGCATATATATAAGAGAAATTTTGCCACTGTTTTGCGACTATTATAGAAAGAGTCACAAAATTTCAGTTCACCTAACACACTTTAAGCACGTTTTTTGCCGACATGGTGCGACTCTTTTGCGACTGTTTTCAATGTAGTCGCAAAAGTTGAATACAATATCTTCCACATTCTCAACGTTTTTTGCCGACATGCAGCGACGACTTTGCTACTAAATGATACTCCAAAAAGTCGTTGCAAATAAGTCTCTATTTTGCGACTTATTTGCGACGGCTCTCACGTACCAAAATTGCAGTTGCAAAGTAGTCACAAAATGCATCTTGTTTTGCGACGAAATAATATCAGTTACAAAAGAGTATATATTCGGTCGCAAAGGTGAGACGTTTTTGTGACTTTATTGTTTCGTCGTAAATTTGCGATGGTTTTACTTCCGTATTTTGTATGGTCGTTAATCGGTATTAAAATAGTCGCAAAACCGTCGCAAATATTTGCGACTAAACAATCAGTCACAAACGGTCGTCGCAAATGGCATGTTTTCTTGTAGTGAGATCATTCACTTCCTCTCTGATGTACCTAAAACATCGGACCTTTTTCGTGCTGGAAAAGTTGAGAAAAGAAATCTTGCGCACCTCTCTCGAAACCTCACCATATGGCGCAAATGCTATATCTTTACCGTCACGCGAGAATTTTGATGAGGCGTTCGTCAAAGGTCTGTTACAGCATTCAAGGTCATGAGTTTTAAGAGCTTCTTCAGCTCCTTCGCTCGATGAGATAACCACCATTTGGACAAAACCTGGACGGAGCTAAATCACGGGTCCATGTTTCGTGGAAAGATCGTGAAGACATCTATGAAACAATCGTCGAAGCTGGTGTAGGTTTCCGATGATCGGAAGCTTAGGTGGGCTCGGAGGAATATTTTGTTTCGAGTATTTGATTTTCTCAATGAATATTAACGAGAAAAGAGCGGCAAGAAGTATAAACCAGAAGTAATACAATGGAATTAACATTGTTTTCGTTTTTTTTCTCAAATTTGTGTTATCTTTTTGATGATATAAAGCAACATCTCATTTATTTTTTGTGTCTTTGTGAAGATAAGCTTTTGAGAGGTCCAAAACAATTATCTTCGATATGTGTATTGTGTAAGATATCTGAACATGGACCAATACATTAAAATAATAGCGTAAACATCAATTTCAACAACTCAATGGCCCTGTCGATGGCGAATAATAGGAAGAAGATCAAGAAGAACTTTGTTCTCAACTGCGACATCACCAGCTTCTTCCATGTCCATATCTTTCTTCTCCTCTGGCATTATCCAGTCAAAGAAGTAAAGCAAGTTCAAGATTCCCAATTCAACGGTCTTACGACCATAACCAAAGGGTAACATCTCAAAGCTCTGTGTCCTTTGTAGTCCACAAGAAAATCCATAAACCTCTCTGTATTAAACTCTTCCGGATTTTCCCATGTTGATGTCTTAGCCTTGAATCTTGATATGACTCATTGTTTCTGTTGGGAATGAAGCTAGTGGGTGTAATCTTAAGGTTTCTTTCACGACAAGCTTCATGTATTGAAGCTTATTGAGATCTTCTTCCACGATTCTTTCTTCATGTTTAGATTCAATGCAAGTTAGGATCTTGTCTTGAGCTTTTTTCATCACCCTAGGGTTTCTAACGAGTTCAATGGTGAGCTTGAATGGTGTCTACTCCAGGAGATAAATATTCTATGTCAACCAAAAGACGTTAGATTTAAGAATCTTATATAATAAAGACGTTAGATTGTATTATTTTGACATTTGTCAATTACAATCAGATTTAAATACACTATTTTTAATATTTTTAAATTTAAATATAGTTTTATACTAAAAAAATATCTTATCAATTTTAATATCTTTTTAGTAGTTATATAATTACCATATAAATTAATTTCACAAGTTTTACATCAAAAGATCAATTCATTTATTATAAATAATTTAAAGATATAAAATATAAAATTTCTTAATTTTGGCATAAAAATCAATTCTTCCATCTAAACTGAATTCAATATATAAAATAAATTAATTCCAAGATATTAAAAATATGATATTTCATAATTTTGAGCTTAAAGAGTAATTTTTTTGTATTTAAAATAACTTCAAAATAATAATAATCAGAATCACAACTTATTGCATATTAATTCTTTAAAATGTAACTCTCTTGATGTTTGCCAAAAAAAAGAAAACAAATAAAACAGTCATCATATTAATACACTTTAATGTATTAATTCCCACACAATTATATTTATTATTAAAATGTAACAATATATAAAACCCATGATGTTTGACAAAAAGACACTGAAAAACATTTCATGATACAAATGAAGTATCATTGCATAAAAAGTATCTATAAATATCAAGTAAAGGTCTTGATCCAACATCATATTCTATCTCTAAAATAATTTTCTAAATTTTGTACTATCAATTTTATATTCAACTAAAACAACTCCATTTTTTTTTCTGGGGTGATTTTTGTAGGTTTTCAAACAAATAGGACAAGTCAAAATTTTATAGCATATGCAGTGAACATGTGAAAGATGATTCGTCATTAGAAATGACTAGATGAAGAATGTAAAACAAATGGTATCTTCTTACTTTTAGATGAAATTTTTCGTATGTCTATCTTCTTTATCTTTAGTTTATACTTCTTCTTCATGTTTTGAGGTTTGCAAAAGTTGTTTAACATGTATATTTTGCTAAGTTGCTAAAATTCATATTAGTTTTTAAAAGTAGTTTCGTTTCTCAGTCAAAAGAGACATAAACATAAACAGTCAAAAGAGACATAAACATAAACAGCCAAATGATGAACATAAACAGCCTAATGTTCATTGAATACATATCTAGGCTCTTTCCAGATTGATACTGATTAATATCATATTCACTTTTTATTTTAATCTGTGGTTGCTTTATTTTATCTTTTTCATTTAGTTTCAAATTTTAATATACAAACATTTCTCATATATGTACACACTTGGTTTCTTTTTGGTCAAGTTAAAAAAAAAATATTTTCTGCACATCTAGATTAAACATTTATGTACTTTTTCTCCTCACAAAATGGAAAAAAACTTATGTGCTAAATAGTAAACTACGGTGAGAGTCAAAAGAAGGTGTACAAAATAAATATGTATGTGACTTCACATCATTGTATGTTCTTTAAAAAAATAGTTCATTCATATATGTTAATCTCACTAACTAATCAAAACATTCTCAATTTGATAACTTTGAAAGTAATGAAAATTTTACAATTTACACACAAACCACATATACAATTTCAAATTTGAAATCTAACAGTCAAAGAAATGGTGCATATGTTTTTTACAAATTGAAATAAAACAAAAGGTTTCTATTGTATATTAATATTTTAATTTGTTCCTTTTGATCATGTTGACAAAATTTTAAGATAAAATTAGTTTTAGATAATAATTCATAAAACCTAATAAATTTTCAATTTTCAATTAATATATCTATGTTAATTAACATTGCATGTATCTTTAAATAACTAAATATATATATATTAGTTCCAAATTTTGTATATTTCACTCCAACTACTTCTTCAACTCTGTCATCTCTGTTGAAGTCATCATGTAAGGCATCTTAGTTAACGATGTTGATCTCGGTTCCAAGTCAATCATGAAAAGATCAGGCCAATATGGTGGTAATCCCTGCAACGACTAAAACACATCATCAAATTCTTGAACCACCCGAATACCTCCAGCCGTAGCCTGTCTCACTGACTCCGACATAGCTACAGTAACCAAATAGGCCTCACAATCATTTTCGATGGTTTTCCCTGTCTACATGGCCGAGATGACGAGATACCCTAAATTCGGTCTCACTCCATGAATATCAACTTCCCTCCGAATCCCTCAAGTGTTACTCTCCCCTGGTGACAATCCAGATGCACTTTGTACCGATCCAACCAATTCATACCAAGGATAACATCATATAATTTTATAGGAAAAATAATCAAATCTACTCGCATTGACCTCTTGCAATCTAAATATCCACACCCCTCGCCCGTCTAAATACCACCAGTAACTTGTCTCCCGAAACTTTAATGGCTCTAAACCGCTCATCGGAATACTCTCTGATTTCAAAATATTACATATTTCATTATATTTATTTTACCCACGCATCGCGTGGGACTTTTTCTAACATATATATATATATATATATATATATATATAGGTTATATTCGAGAATGAGAAAGTAAAGAGATTTGTTTGCTTACTTGGATGATACCTTTTAGATGATCAATGGTGAGCTTGAATGATTTATCATGCTCTTGTTTATATGTATCAATCATGCTCTTGTTTATATGTATCATATCTAAGAGAGAGTTGATGATATCAGGACGATCTTGAAGCTGGTGTAGGTTTCCGATGATCGGAAGCTTCGATGGGTTCTGAGAAAGATTTCGTTTCGATTCTTTGATTTTATTTCCCAACATTAACGCTAAGAGAAACAACATGAAAATACAAAAGCATTGACATTGTTTTCGTTTTCCTCTGTTTTGTTTTGTGCTATATTTTTTGGTGATGTTGAAACAGAGTATTCACGCCAGACTATAAAACAGGAAAACGTCTTTACCACGGCAACACAAGTCAGAGTCAATACATATAAAGTCACTAGTCATGTAGTGTTTGGGAGGATAAAGCTTTCAAAATTGTTTTCAAAATATGCTTGAACAATTATTGAATCTCAACAGCCCAATGGACATCAAAATTACATTTATTTCAGATTTATTTCAGAACAACATGACACTTTTTATTTCAACAACAGATACATTACACAGTTATTATATATCATTTCTCAAGATTCAATGGCCACATCAATGGCGAAGGATAGGTAAAAGCTCAAGAGGAACTTTCTTAACAACAGTGACATCACCAGATTCTTCTATGTCCATATCTTTCGTCTCGTCAGGCAATTTCCAATCAAAGAAGTAAAGCAAATTCAAGAGTGCCAATTCAATGGTCGCAAGACCCGAAGTCATTCCTGGACAAATCCTACGACCAGAGCCAAAGGGTATAAACTCAAAGTTTTGTCCTTTGTAATCCACAGGACAGTCGATAAACCTCTCCGGGTTAAACTCCTCAGGATTTTTCCAGTATTTCGGATCTCGTCCTATCGACCATGCGTTAACCAAAACAAGTGTTTTTCGAGGAATGTCGTAGCCTTGAATCTTGATATCAGCCATCGTTTCTCTTGGAAGTAAAAGAGGAGCTGCTGGATGTAGTCTTAAGGTTTCTTTGATCACAAGCTTCAAGTACTCAAGCTTATTGACATCTTCCTCCTCGATTCTCGCCTTAATACCAATGCAATTGCGGATCTCCTCTTGAGCTTTCTTCATCACTCTCGGGTTTCTAACGAGCTCTGCCATCGCCCAAATCATGGTGATTGCACTTGTGTCTATTCCAGCGAGAAATATATCCTAGTTCAATAGAAAGACATTAACATTAATTAAGGATATATAGGTTAGATTCGAGAATGATTACGTAAAGAGATTCTTTTACTTACTTGGCTAATTCCTTTGAGATGATCAATGGTGAGCTTGAAAGATTTATCATGTTCTTGTTTATGTATCATTTGTAAGAGAGTGTCTACGATATCAGGACGATCTTGATTTGTTATCTGTAATTGATGATCATCAATTATATGATTAAGAAAAGTATCAACCTCAGTGAAGACATTGTGAAGCCTCTTATGTTGGCCTGACACAAAGCCTATAAACCATCCAAGACCAGGAATAGGAAAAAGATCAGAGACTTTGAAAGTTAAGCTTCTCTGCGCTTCATACACCAGTTCTTCGATCTTATCTTCACTGAAATGCTTGTTCTCTAAGAAACTCTGTCCAAAGACAGGCCTGAACACGATACTTGCAGCTAGGCAAAAGAGGGTTTTGCTCAAATCCACGGGAGATTGCTTCAAAGCCAATTCTCTTAGTTTCTTGACCATCAAGTCAGTCTCTTCCTCCCTAATATACCTTAAAGATTGAACCTTTTTCACGCTGAAATACTCACGAACTGAAAGCTTACGCACCTCTCTCCATGCATCACCGTATGCACCAAGGCCGATGTTTTTGTTGTCACGGGAGAAAACCCTTGTGGCGTTAGTGTTAGGTCGTGTGCAACACTCAAGGTCATGTGTTTTAAGAGCTTCTTCAGCCGCTTCACTCGATGAGAGCAAAACCATTGGGACAAACCCTAGACGTAGATGCATCACGGGTCCGTGTTTCTTGGAGAGATCGTAAAGACATCTGTGAAGCATCCCTTTTAGCTGGTGTACGTTTCCGATGATCGGAAGTTTTGCTGGGCCGGGAGGCAGATTCTGTTTCGAATCCATCTTTTTCATCATTAACAAGAAGAGAAAGGGAAGGAATAGAAGCAAGAGAAGAATCGCCATTGTTTTGGATCTTCTGTTCTTGAGAGTCAGAGAGATAGAGATATAGAGTTTGAAGACACAACAACAACGTTTTTATTACGAATAAATACACTGGCCGATTTTGTTGAAAAAAAAAAAAAGAATACACACTAGCCGGTTGGGATGTAAATATCTGTCAGAGCGTGAGGCTAATATTGTATGAAGAATATCATTACAAACTGTTCTTTTAGAGCAAGATATATTTAAGAAGTTAGAAGGAAAAAAATAAAGAATATCCAACAAATTAACAAAGGAAGAAGATATATTTAACTTTAAAAAACATAAAATTTAAACTAAGATAAAACCTTTTTAGTTAAAAAATCTTAAATTTATATAATATTAGAATTGGAAATAATATCATCATAAATTTAGACATGGACATGTGTAAGTTTTTTTATTTTTATTAAAGAAAATATTCCCTTTTTTAACATACATTAAATAATTTAATATAAAATTTTCTACAAGACTATATATTTTTTTATTTAATAACATTAATTCTAAAAAATTTTATGAGACTATATATTTTCCTATTATTTATGGTCCTTAATTCATAGGTTTCAATGTTGAAAAGAAGAGAAATTAAAAAATGTTGTAAAAAAGTTTTTCTTTTAAATATAATTTTAACATTAGATTTTAAAAAAAAAAAAAAAAAAAAAGAAAGGAAGAGATATTTGTTTCTTGTGTTGTCAACCACGAAATTCAAAACAAATAAACGATAAGCTATTAACCAGCGAGACCATTTTACCCAAACTCAAACGACCTATATATAACTCGTTTTAATTAGTATGAATATGCTCTCTCCTTTACAACATGATACGTTTGTCTCAAAACTTTAAACCTAGACACAAACATCCTTCCTTATATACTAGAAGACTTATCAGTTCTCATTCAAATGAACTTCAATTTGAAGAGTTACCCGAAAAAAGTAGCTCGATGCAACTTGTGAAAATAAATTCCAACATAAATTTCCGATTATTGGAAGCTTTGGTGGGCTCGGAGGAAGATTATTTTTTGAAACTTTGATTCTTTTCACGAATAGAAACAAGAAAAGAGCCGGAAGAAGCAGAAATCAGAAGCAATAATGTAGAATCAATAATGGTCAAGTAGGGACAGAAAAAAAAAACATGTTACATGCATGCATGTAGCTTTTACCTTAATTTCAACAACTGAAAGGGCATCATGCTGTCTCCGTCAAAATTACATAATTTTCGCAACAACATGAGTCTTGGTAGTTCAAGTTCTCTAATTTCAAGAATCAATGGGATCATCAATGGCGAAGAATAGGAAGAAGATTAAGAGGAACTTTCTTATCAACTGTGACATCACCAGCTTCTTCCATGTCCATATCATTCTTCTCGTCAGACATTCTCCAGTTAAAGAAGTAAAGCAAATTCAAGAGCCCCAATTCAACGGTCGCAATCCCTGAAGCTATTCCTGGACAAGTCCTACGACCAGAACCAAAGGGTAACATCTCAAAGCTTTGTCCTTTGTAGTCCACAGAACAATCCACAAACCTCTCTGGATTAAACTCTTCTGGATTTTGCCAGTGTTTAGGATCTCGTCCTATAGACCATGCGTTAACCACAAGAAGGGTTTTTGGGGTAATGTCGTAGCCTTGAATCTTGATATGACTCATTGTTTCTCTTGGGAGTAACAATGGAGCTGGTGGGTGTAATCTTAAGGTTTCTTTCACCACAAGCTTCAAGTATTGAAGTTTACCAAGATCTTCTTCCACGATTCTTTCTTCCTGTTTGAATCCAATGCAAGTTTGGATCTCGTCTTGAGCTTTTTTCATCACTCTAGGGTTTCTAACGAGCTCTGCCATCGCCCAAATCATAGTAACGGCGCTTGTGTCTACTCTAGCGAGGTAAATATTCTATGTCGACCAAAAGACAATAGATTTAAGGTTATATTCGAGCTAGAATTATTAAGTAAAGAGATTTTTTTGCTTACTTGGATGATTCCTTTGAGATGATCAATGGTGAGCTTGAATGATTCATCATGATCTTGTTCACGTATCATATCTAAGAGCGAGTCGATGATATCAGGACGATCTTGAGTTGAGTTCTGTAAGTGATGATCATCAATTATATGATTAAGAAACGTATCAACCTCGGTGAAGACATTGTAAAGCATCTTATGTTGGCCGGACACAAGTTTTATTAACCATCCAAGACCAGCAATAAGGAAAATATCAGATAATGTAAAAGGCATATTTTTGTGAGCCTCAAACATGAGTTCTTTGATCTTTTCCTTATCAATATGCTTGTTCTCTAAGAAACTCTGTCCAATGCTGTTCTTAATATGATACTTGCAGCTAGGAAAAAGAGGGTTTGGTTCAAATCCCCCGGAGATTGCTTCAAAGCCGACTCTCTAAGTTTCTTGACCATTAAGTCACTCTCTTCCTCTCTAACATACCTGAAAGATTGAACCTTTTTCACGCTGAAAAACTCGCGAACCGAAAGCTTACGCAGCTCTCTCCATTCATCACCATATACACCAAAGCCTATGTCTTTACCGTTACGCGAGAAAACATTTGAGGCTATAGTGATAGGTCTTGTACAACACTCGAGGTCATGTGTTTTAAGAGCTTCTTCAGCTGCTTCACTCGATGAAATCACGACCATTGGGACAAACCCTAGATGGAGATGCATCACGGGTCCGTGTTTCTTGGAGAGATCGTGAAGACATCTGTGAACCAACCCTTGGAGCTGGTGTAAGTTCCCGATGATCGGAAGTTTTCTTGGGCCTGGAGGCAGATTGTGTTTCGATTGTTTGATGATCTTCATGGTGAATATTAAATACAAGAAAATGGGAACGAGTATAAGGAAGAAGTAAGACAGAACAATCGTCATTGTTTTCGTTCCTCTGTTTTGTTCTCTGCTTTTTCAGATATAGAAGCAAAAGGGAAACATAGTATTTTTTTTTTTTTTTTTTGACAAAAGGGAAACAGAGTATTATAAGACAAAATTACAATGGTTTTATACTGAGAGAGCGAGGCTAAAAAATTCTCATACATATCTGTAAATAAGTATTAAAGTATTTTCTTATCAAAAAAAAAAATAATGATTTGAAACGTGGCATATTGAAAAAGTTATAAACACGATAACGTACAAATAAAATGGGATACTTTTTTACAAAATGATGTATACTTTTGTAGCAAAATATATGATTTTAATCAAACATTTCAAGTGATTTATGTTTAAATAACAAATCATGTATTATTCAATTATGGATTTTATAAAATCTAATAAAATTCCATATTATTCAATTATAAAATCTCATGTTATTGAAAACATTTTCTAAAGATTGGACTTTTAAAAACTCAAATCAATTAAATATACAGTTAAATACACCCTTTCAGTTATAAACATGTGATAGCAGCTTAATCGTTGAGAAACGGTGAGAGTTTCTTGAAAATATATAACAATTATTTTAGTTGTGTAAGATCTTTTTGATTTATTTTTAGTAGTTGAATTGCTGTGTAAATTATAACAAACAGAGAATTTATACTATTTTCAAACCAGATACTTTCTTAGGCAACCAAACTATAGTATCAAGGTAATTTTATACCATCTTATATAATAAAGTAAAGTTTCCACAAAATCAAATATCTGAGAAAATGTCATTTGTTTCGTAATCTTTTTACATTGTCATTCTATTAAATTTTAATATATAAAGTCTATTACTTTTATTAATTTAATAATTAAAAAAATATTAAGGATCTATTTTGAAGAAACATAAAACAATTATACAGTATTAAATATGAATCTAATTTCATATTTCTTAATCTTTATTTTTATTATTCGAGTATTATATAATATATTAGATATTTGTAAAGAAGATGAAAAACCACGCGAAACTTGAGAAATTATATTTAACTTTTATATGGAAAAACCTTTTTAATAAACTAATAAAATGCTAACGTGATAATATTAAAACATGGTTAGACATCTGAAAGTCCTTTATTTGTTAGAAAAACACATACGTAAAAATATTTTACTTATGTTTTGTTTACATTATACATATGTTTTGCTTTAATTTTTCTTAATTTTTTTTCATATAGAAATATATGTAAGATGTTACGTAAATACAAAATCTTATTATTGAAATTAGTTGGAAATTATATAATTATATGTAATACATGTTCAGTTTTGTGATATTAGAAACCGGTTAAGAATTTTCTCTATAGAAAAAGATATATTAGATACTAAATATGTAAGTCATAATAGATATTTTAGGAATTTTCAGCTATATAGAACTTGTTCTCTTCATCCACTCTTTGGAAAACAAAATGTGTCTCATAACAAGATGAACATGATTTTATTGAGGATAATAACTATGTTTATTCAACATTTCAAAGACCAAAAAAATAATTAATTTGCTGCCATATATAAAGAATCACACCTACAATTTATATGTATATAGAATTTAATGAAAAATAAACTCAGTATATGTATCAAAGAATCAAATAATGTATATATATATATATATATATATATATATATCATAATTACAAATCAATAAAAATATATAAACAACTAAAAATACATCATCCAGGCATCATGTGTGGGGAGATAACTTTGTTTGTAGATACCCACTAATTGCAAACACGTTACCTCGAGAAACAATAGTGTCCTCTAGAGAAAGTGAGGTTTTGATGAGATACGGACTAAGGGACTAGTTTAAACAGAGCATGTGGTTTGGGAGAGGGAAATGGGATTGTTATAACGACTCCTTCAACACAAAAGAAGTGTGGGAGGCAACTCGGGTGTAGCACACAAGGCAGGAGGTCCCAAGGCATATGGTTTATATATCCATGCCACGCCCAAATTTTGTTTCTCTGCTTGGCTTGCAACAAGAAATAGATTAACAACGGGAGATCGGATGATGAGTTGAAATAGTGGAGCTCTCATATCTTGTGTCTTTCACTGGAAACCAGAAATCATTTGTTTTTCGAATGTCCATACTCGAGAGAAGTGTGGTCGAGTCATGCTTCCAAGCTCCTCGCTGGTAACTTCTCTACGGACTGGGCAGTTATTCTCAATCTACTCACGAATGGGTCAATAAGAAGAGTTCGATTATTTCTGTTAAGATATACTTTCCAGCTTCTCGTTTACTCAATAAGACATGTGTCCACAATTTTTTTGTTACGATATATGACATTTGTCCACAAAAAGATCATAAACGTATCTGATAAATTATTTGTTGTTAGCTCTCAAATAGATTTTTAGTTAAAAATGTTGGTGACAAAACTCAATTTTGCATTTTCAGTGGAAAACACACAGTTTTGTTGTTTTGATGGGAGAACGCGGTTTTTTGTCGTTTTGATGGAAAAACGCGGTTTTGAAATTTGGGTAATATGCTACACACGCACATTCTAAAGAGGGAATACAAAGAATTACAGTATTACGCTAACATACTCACAACCCACGAGGAATCGAGGATATTTTCACTTGCATAGTTGCATGTGCACTACCTACTCCACGGCAAGCATGTCAATGCAGGAAACTGAAATGTGGACGACTTTGGCACCACATAATCGAAATCCTAACCCTGTGAGTTATTTTCTTACAAATACATCACCAGATGTCCAGATGATGTGATCAGTTATCACTGCCATAATAAAACAAATGAGCTTTATCCTTGTCCAACAAGTTTTATTATATATATATAAAGAAACATAACTAGTCTAATTAAGTCTGATCTATTACACAGTTTAACTTCTTGTTCCTTAAGATTATGTCACCCTATCACTGGCGAATAATAGGAAGAAGCTCAAGAGGAAATTTCTTAACAATTATGACATCACCAGCTTCTTCCATGTTCATATCTTTATTCTCCTCAGGTAATCTCCAATCAAAGAAGTAAAGCAAGTTCAAGAGTCCCAGTTCAACTGTCGAAATCCCAAAAGCCATTCCCGGACATATCCTCCGGCCAGAACCAAACGGTAACATTTCAAAACTCTGTCCTCTGTAATCCACAGGAAAATCAATAAACCTCTCCGGGATAAACTCCTCTGGACTTTCCCAGCGGTAAGGGTTTTGGCCGATAGACCATGCGTTTACCAAAATAATGGTTTTTGGGGGAATGTTGTAGCCTTGAATATTGATTTGACTCATTGTTTCTCTTGGAATTAACAGAGGAGCTGGTGGGTGTAGTCTTAAGGTTTCTTTGATCACAAGCTTCAAGTACTGAAGCTTATCAACATCTTCTTCATCGATTCTTTCATTTTGTTTGATTCCAATGCAACTTCGGATATCGTCTTGAGTTTTTTTCATCACTCTCGAGTTTCTAACAAGCTCTGCCATTGCCCAAATCATGGTGATAGCACTTGTGTCTACCCCAGCAAGAAATATATTCTGATCAATAATTGGTCAAGAAATATGATTAGCTAGGTTAGGTCAAGATTAACCAAGAATCATGAACTAAATAAAGATTCTATGCTTACTGAGATGACTCCATGGAGATGATCAATTGTGAGCTTGAAAGAATCATCTTGTTCGTGCTTGTGTAGCATTTCCAACATCACATCAACGATATCAGGACGATCTTGAGATGTTACTCCATGTCTAATCTTCGAATGATCATCAACTATTTTCTTGACAAAAGTATCAACTTCTACAAAATTGTTGTGAAGTCTCTTATGTTCTCCTAAAATAAAGTCCATAAACCATCCGATAGCAGCAGTAGGGAAGAGATCGGAAAATTTGAAAGACATATTTGTTATAGCTTCAAACATCATTTCTTCAATCTTTTCCTTATTGATATGTTTGGTTTCCGAGAAATTATGTCCAAAGGCAGATCTAAATACGATACTCGCAGATAGAGAGAAAAGTGTTTTGCCCAAATCCACCGGAGATTGCGTCAAAGCTGATTCTGTCAGTTTCTTGACCATCAATTCATTTTCTTCCTCTCTGATATACCTAAAAGATCGGACCTTTTTCGTGTTGAAGAACTCGAGAATAGCAATCTTGCGCAATTCCCTCCATCCCTCACCGTATGACGCAAAACCAATGTCTTTACCGTTACGCGAAAATGTTTGCATTCCAAGAGCCTTGGGTCGTGTACAACACTCTAGGTCATGGGTTTTAAGAACTTCTTCTGCTGCTTCACTTGATGAGATTACCACAACTGGGATAAACCCTAGACTGAGATGCATCACTGGTCCATATTTCTTGGAGAGATCGTGAAGACATATGTGAAGCAATCCTCGAAGCTGGTGTAGGTTTCCGATGAAAGGAAGCTTTGGTGGGCTCGGAGGAA
>NC_025688.1:4954540-4971075 GCF_000633955.1 Camelina sativa
GATATCAGGACGATCTTGAGATGTTACTCCATGTCTAATCTTCGAATGATCATCAACTATTTTCTTGACAAAAGTATCAACTTCAACGAAACTGTTGTGAAGTCTCTTATGTTCTCCTAAAATAAAGTCCATAAACCTTCCGATACCAGCAGTAGGGAAGAGATCGGAAAATTTGAAAGACATATTTGTTATAGCTTCAAACATCAATTCTTCAATCTTTTCCTTATTGATATGTTTGGTTTCCGATAAATTATGTCCAAAGGCAGATCTAAATACGATACTCGCAGATAGAGAGAAAAGGGTTTTGCCTAAATCCACCGGAGGTTGCTTCAAAGCTGATTCTGTCAGTTTCTTGACCATCAAGTTATTTTCTTCCTCTCTGATATACCTAAAAGATCGAACCTTTTTCGTGTTGAAGAACTCGAGAATAGCAATCTTGCGCAATTCTCTCCATCCCTCACCGTATGACGCAAAACCAATGTCTTTACCGTTACGCGAAAATGTTTGCATTCCAAGAGCCTTGGGTCGTGTACAACACTCTAGGTCATGGGTTTTAAGAACTTCTTCTGCTGCTTCACTTGATGAGATTACCACAACTGGGATAAACCCTAGACTGAGATGCATCACTGGTCCATATTTCTTGGAGAGATCGTGAAGACATATGTGAAGCAATCCTCGAAGCTGGTGTAGGTTTCCGATGAAAGGAAGCTTTGGTGGGCTCGGAGGAAGTTTCTGGTTTGAGTCTTTGATCTTTTTGGTGTAAATTACCAAGAAGATAACGGGAAGGGATAAAAGTAAGAAGAAAGACAGAAGAATCGCCATTGTTCTTTCGGAGATAGAGAAACAGAGTATTTAGTAGAAAACAACAAGTTTCGATTTAATCTAGCCTGAGAAGACGTATTGAGATACGGAAACACAGGTTGGTTTTGATATATACAAAGTTAAATGTCGTTTTGTGCCGTCGGTCAGGATAAGGTTTGAGATGAAGACAGAGAGTGTGAGGTTAAGATATTATCGTACTCATACTATACGTGTAAGGACTAGAAATAAACCCTATTTTAAATATCACAGTTTATAAGACGAGAAATATAATAATGCAAATTTACATAAACAAATTAGTACAACTGGAAATTCATTTAAATATAAATACGTTTTTATTTATAGTACAGTTGATGAAGAACTTACGTTAGGTGATCAATGGTCTACGTACTTCACAGGAAAAAGTAGAAGTTCGCTTTTTTTGCTCATAGTAAGTCCAGGAGCTTCTTCCATATCGATATCTTCGGCTGTCATGCCTTCTGGTAACTTCCAATCAAAATGATACAACAGATTAGCTAGGCCAAACTCCACCATTGTTGTTCCCATGTACATTCCAGGACAAATTCTCCTACCACTCCCAAATGACAACAGCTCAAAGTTCTGTCCTTTTGCATCAATGTTACTATCCATAAACCTTTCGGGGAGAAACGTTTCCGGATCTTTCCAGGTATCAGGATCACGCCCAATAGCCCATACATTCACAAAAAGCCGTGTCTTGACTGGTATCGTGTAGCCATTGATCTTAAATTCCGTCATTACTTCTCTTGGGAGGAGAAGAGGTGTTGGTGGATGTAACCTCCATGTTTCTTTGATCACCATTTTCAGGTACTCGAGCTTATCTGTGTCGTCGAAGCTGATTCTTTCTTTGTTCTTGATTTGGCTTCTGATTTCGGATTGAACTTTTAACATGACTCTAGGGTTTTTCGCAAGTTCTGCCATTGCCCATGTCATTGTTATTGCTGAAGTTTCGATCCCTCCTAAAAGAATGTTCTGTTTACAATAACATATAAAAACAAACATAATTTATACTAGTAAAAAGTCTTTTAAATAAATTAATGAACACTATCATGATATAACTACCATCAATATTGCTTTGATATGGTTTCTTGTGAGCTTGTCATTTCCAACAACAGTTTCTTCTTTCTCAAACCTCAGAAGGAGATCCACGAAATCGTCACTCCCTTGTTTTTCCTTATTATGGAGATCAAACATTTGTTCATAGAACGCATCAAAATCTTGTACGCTTTTTTCTCTCCGCCCTTTTAAACCTTTGAACATATCGATGATCCATCCGATATGCGGAAAAAAATCTGAGGCAGAGAAGCTTCCCAACATCTCGAAAGCATCTCGGACTAACTTGTTGAATCTGTCACTGTTAAGCACAGTGTCCTCAAAACTTACACCAAACGCTACCTTGCAAACTACACTTGTAGTTAAAGCAAGAAACGTCTTGCTCAAGTTAACCGGATCTTTCAGAGAAGCTGACTCTGCGATTGAATCAATCACTTTCTTGACCTCCTCGTCCTTAATGGGTTGAATGGATTGAATTTTGTGAGCACTCAAGAGCTCTTGTGCACAAAGCTTCCTTAGTTCTTTCCAGTATTCATTATAAGGAGAGGAAGACATATCCAGATAGTTGTACGAGAGCTCTCTTGTTCCTGAGGAGTTGAGAGAAGAATGAAGTAAAAACTCAGAACTTCAGTACTGTTAGTGTATGTTGTGAGATTTACAGTACCTGCTGAGGGAGGACGGCTACAACAATGGAGGTCATTGTCTTTGAGAGCTTGTTTTGCTGTCTCTGAGGATGAAAGTATAATTGTTGGGACTTTTCCAAGCCTTAAAAGCATCACAGGACCATACTTCTTTGAGAGATTCCATAGAGACTGATGTTGTAATGCTCCAAGCTGGTGTAAGTTTCCGATGATGGGAAAACCAGGAGGAGATGGTATTTGTCGATGCTGCCCATGATTTGTGCGTTTGAAGGCCACGAGAAAAAGTAAGATGATTAGGAAGAGAAGTAATAGAATCCAAATGTTAGCCATTTGTATATTATTTTGTTTTAGCTAGCGGTGAAGAAAGCTCATGCCCTGCATATACCTTAGTATATATACAACTTTGAGTAACGCTAACCTCACTAATTTAGTTGATTGAAGTCGACTTAACGGAAAAATAATGTATAATTCTTTTTCCGTTTTTTTTTAATAACTAGAAAGTAATTCGAACTTTTATACCGAAGATTTCTCAGAACGAGTATAACCATCGAGTAACTCAGTCATATCACATCTTTTATGGATGCACAGTGACAGTATGATACAATTATGAATAATGGACGACATGAGAGAGCGAAGCCAACCTAAGATCCCTAATGTTTGACCAAGAAAAAAATTGTATTATACTATAAACGTATGCATCAACAATGATCTAACTGTAGAAGTTTTGGACATTTTCACTGCTTTACCATCATGAATAATATATATTTTGATTCAAATAGTGATCTGAATTAAATTAATGGAAGTGGCTCAAGTTGGGTTTTAACGAAAGATAGAGATAATTAAGCATATATATATGGTCCTTTATTTTACTTTTACGTCAACTATATATAAGCAAAATCCATGGATATTTAGTAGGACAGTAGAACCTAATTAAAACAATTTCATTTTGTTCCAATTTTCTTGAACTTTCATTTGAAAAAACTTAGTCTATTTTTCTCTTCACATGCTATTTTAAAGGCAAACTCTTTATCAATAAAGGGTCGTCATAAGTTAGGGTCATGTGGTAGCAAGACGATTTCGACTAATGACCATAAACTCGTAACGTACAGTGTTTTGATTTTTTCGTATGTATACAACACTGCGTGTAGACACAAGTGCTTCAAACGTGTTTTAAAAAAAACTGTTCAACACCCAAATTAAGCATATTTAAAATAAATAAATAAATTATCAAAATTTAGTATTGTATAACAGCATAGCTATAGTCTTTTTTGTTTTTTGTTTTGTCAATGATGAGATGAGACTGAAAAATATCTCGACTCATGGTTCACATAATTTCTTCGTGTAGTGGAGTAATATTTTTTGCACATAATACGTGTTCATATAGTCGTCACAAATTTAGGATGGGATTGCGGTCTTAGCTTTTCGTCGCACCTTTCACTAAATTTCATAACCAAACTTATACTATAGTTGAAATGATGCAATTTCGTAGTGGTTTTATTGGTGATACTACTTATGATGGGATTACAATAGTCAACCTACAATGGATTATTAAAGCTGATTGATTATGAAGTGAAACCGTAAAACCCATACCAAAAATAATTCTATAAATTTATGATATATTACTTGATATATCATATTACTTTAATTACTGCAAGCATCTTTCCATTATTACCTTTATTTAGGGAATTTAGTTGGCTCTACCAGTTCTCTAAAATATCATGTCTAAAACTACCACAGTATTCAGTTTTGAAAATGTAAAATTGTTATCGAAAACGTAATGATCGAGAGCGTGATTGGGGAAAAGACATGAGAAAGCCACAAATCCAACAGGACGAGAAATCTGGCTTATGTTGAAGGGAAGCCGGACATTGAGTGAGTTTTATTCAGAGCATACAAATAAAACAGGAAACGTGGACCATATTGAAAAGACTCAATAAACATGAGTTGAAAAATCTGCACATGGGGACATTGTTTTAATAGACGGTGGAAAATAATATTAGAAAGTGGAGGACAATAATTTGTGAAAGTGAAAGGAGGACACAACTCAACCAACGATGGTAGATGTGGTGGATAAGACAATGACAATACGACCGATTCATATAAATTATTGTCAATACGACCGATTCATATTGTCTGTTATCGCAGAAAAAACTTCGCAAGTATTTTGAAATGCAATATTGTTATTTATTTAGTGTATACACTGGACCGGTTGCAAAGATATGCAAACCATCTTTATTATTTTTCTTCCAAATAAAGTTATTTAATTTTGGGTATCAACCTTTCCGTGCACCGAAAAACTAAAATGATAAACGAAAAATGTATCTGAATGCTTATTAAAATGCAAAAATGAAGGGACGTAGCTTATATACAGTTTTCTTGAACCGGAGAAAACATCATTTTTTATGGGTTTAGACCAAAACTGACTCAGAATTCTCTATTCCAATATTCTTTATGAAAAAAGATGAACTAATGTGAAGTGACCTTAGTGCAGTGGCAGGAGGTAAGTTCAATTGTAGAAAGTACTATCACATCAGGGATCGAGTCTTGCTTTCTACGAATGTAGGAATTTAGCTAATAGACCGGCCAGTTGTAGCCCAATGGTTGACAAAAAAAAATGAACTGATCAAAATGTATTAGCTTAAGGTTAGAAGAAATTTGAAATTTGAATATTTGATCAGTTTTAGGTATATCTTATATAATAATATAAGAAGTTTTTTTTCAACTTTTTTTTAAGGAGATGACACTTAACTTGCTATCTATCTTACACCTGTAGTTATTTGTTGTTTGGATCTAATTAACTAAACCCATTTGTAGTTTGGACTTAATTAACTACAAGTTAATAAAACAAAAACAAAAACAAAAAATATATATATTTGACATCTCCTTCCTCCCTTCTTCAATCAGAGACATATGCAGTTCTTAGGAATCTAGAACCACCATATATCAGTCTGTGGTTAGATTCATTCCGGAATTACACGAAAATAATATGAGAAAAAATTTCTCAACTTTTGCTAAGGAAATGACACTTGGCGTGCTATCTATCTGACATGTGTAATTATTTTTTGTTTAGACTTAATTAACTAAACTTATTTATAGTTTGGATCTAATTAACTATAGGCCCATAAGACAAAAACAAAAACCTTTGACATTTTCTTCTTCCTTTCTTCAATCGGAGACATATGCATCCCTTATGAAACTAGAGTCACCATATATCAGTCTGTGGTTAGATTCATTCCGGAATCGTCTCCAGGATTGTGCTATTCAAGCATCTTTCCCTTCTAATCGGTTGTCTTAGTTCCAAGATCAAATGGTTAAAAGCTAGTTGTAAAACATATTTATCTTAGAATGTAAAAAAGAAATAGAAAATAATTTTATGAAAATTACATGTTATAGAAAAATCCATAAATATAAAATATATTTTAAATTACTTAATTATAAATTTATTTAATATTAATTTTTATTTTAATGCAAAAATAAAGAATGAGTTTTCATTAAAATATTACAATTAATTCTGAGGAAAAAAATAATTTTTATTTGATTTTAAAAGAAATTTAATATATAATGATATAATTATATACAGTTAAAATAGATAATGATTTAATTAAGTTTCAAAGCAATAACATATGTCATAAGGAGAGATGCCAAATGTGAGATTCTTAGAGTAAGAGTTTGGAGAAAACCTTGCTATATTATATTGTCTAATAATAAAGTAAGGTTCAGCTCGAAGAAATTGTTATTTGATGCTTTTTCATATAAGAAAAATTTATATATATATATATATATATATATATATATATATATTTATTACATATTTCTAACTCTCTCACATAGTTTATGTGACTCCTATGACAATGAATTTTTGCCATATATGCTCTTAACTACAACATTTCTTATAAATAGGAATACACCCATCTTACTAACCTTCATATCTCAAATCTCATATAATTTTTGTATTTAACTAACATTATCTTAACTTATTTCTTATGTCATTTTTGTAGGTTTAGAAAGATCTAAATATTTTAATTTGTATGTATCATATGCTATTATGTGTATAAGAAGTTCGACCTGGAAAAGAGAAGAAGCTCAAATGGGTTGTATGATTTATACTGATAATATTTGTTATATATATAGTTAGTTTTAAAATAAATAATTGTTTATTTGATTTTGAAAGAGTTTCAATTTATAATGATATAATTAAATACAATTAAAATAGATAATGATTTTAATTTATTTTAAAAGAAATGACACATGTCACAAGGAGAGATGCCAAGTATCAGATTCGTAGAGTAAGAGAGGAGGAAACCTTACTATATTATATCGTCTAATAATAAGGTAATGTTTTCTTCTGGCAAACTACAAAAAATTGTCATTTGACGTTATTTTCATATCAGAAAATATATTTATATGTATTTATTGCATATATGTAACTCTCTCACGCAGTTTATATGATTTCTATGACAATGAATTTGTCATATGCTCTAACTACAACTTTCCTATAAATAGGAAGACACACATCTTACTAAATATAACGCCCATGTTCCGGGAAATATGAAATATTGGATTTTTATATCGGGAATTGAAGTGTGTTTGGTTTAATCACTGTTGGTTTATTAACTTGATTGGTTTATTAATTAAATCAAATAATTTTTTTAATTAATTTCAGTTTAGGTAAATCTTGTTTAATTTAATTAAACCAAAAACCCTATTACTTATCAAGTCACGCTTTCTTCTCCTTTGCTTGGTGGCTGTTGTCGTTGTTGGTCTGTGAGAAAGAGAGAGCTCTTGGTCGTTGAGGGTGAAAAAGGGGAAGAAGGAGAGTTAACTTGACCTTGAAGTGAAGGTAAAGGAGGTAGAACTGTTATGTTTTGGGAAAAAAATGATTCGACATAGCAAATCGTTGCAAAAGGTAATGAAATTTGGTGTAGTTATAGATAAGCCTATAAACTGTATAAACAGTTAAAGTATCATTAATATAACTCCAAAAAAAAATTAAATGTTACAAATATTTAAACCACATCTAATGCTTAAAATATTATTAATATTTAAACTCTATTAAAAATTTAAAAGTTTTAACATTATTAAATAATTGATATTCGATTTTTTAAAGACCTTGAAAATATCTTATTTATCTCCGTTTGTGCTTTATATATCTTATGAGCTGTAAAACATGCTTTTGTTTATGAATTTATAGATGATTTGATATTCTTTTAATAAAGTTTTATTTTTAGGTTTAAGGAAGAAGGATTGACATCACAAGACCTTGATTTGTTGTTTTTTGAGTTAATTTTTGGGTTTAAAAAAGAAAGATCGACGACAAGCATACATGTTTTATTAGCTATATATGTGTTCATATTACTTACTGTGCAAGTAATTTGCAATTTTATAGTATTAAGGATTTTGGTTTGAGAAAGTTTAATGCGTGTGGATCTAAAACTGAGTAAGTATACAGGTAAGAGTGATAATAATTGGGTGCATGTGGTGACTTTGCTGATCTTCATGAATTGCACAAATTTTACGAGAAAAGAGAAAATGACTTTGGTTTTGGAGTTTGATAGATTTACAAGTTATGTGGTAGTCTATAAATAAGTTTTGAATAATTATTCAGTTGAAAATAAGAAGAAGCTGACGAGGAAGAGGAAGAAGAAGAGTATAACAAATAACCGGACGCGAACAGTAAAAGTAACGATGACAATTACCATGAAAATTTGACAATGAAATTGAAGAAAAAGAATATAAATACTACAAGAAAGCAAGCCTATAGCGATGACAAGATTCATCGCTCATCCCTTGCAAAATGGTAATAGTAACTGATTTGCGAAGAATGTCAGTTTCTCGCAATATCCGTCTTGCAAATTGAAAAACATAGCACTTCCTTCGCAATATTTGCGACGAATATATTTCCCTCGTAACAATCATGCAAATTGCGATGTACATTATTCGTCGCAACTTTCTTGCAAAGTGTGTCATAGTAACTCCCTCACAGATTTGCAAGAGTTTTGTGACATTTTTGCCATCGCAAAATATTAATAATATCATAAACCTAGGAACATGTTTTCCTCTCAAATTAGTTGCACTTTTGCATTCATCGCAAATCCATAACATAAAATTGCTACGGATTTTGTTTTTTTTTTATTTTCGATATTTACATTTTCATTTTGATATTTACATTTTTCTATTTTAACAATATTTTCTTATAAATAGAACATAGTTAAAATAGAAAATAAAAGTCAAACACATATATAAATAGAATATAAATTTTTGATTACAAACAAAAAATGGTCTGAACATTAGAAACCATGTTCTAAACAAGTAATTAAAACTTAAAAAGATTGTGATAGAGAGGGAATTGAACTCCGGTTCCTGTTCCTGTGTTTGTGTGAGTGCCAGTGCCGTCTCCTGTCTCAGGTATAGTTGGATTGGAGCCTCCTGTCTCTGGTATGGTTGGATTGCAGCCATCTTCAGTCCTTGTCGGGGTTCTGGTTCCAAACTTAGCAGCAAACTCAGGATCCTTCCCAGCAAGATAGTCAAAGTATGCATCATAGCTATGCATTTTTTCTACATTGTCTTGTAGTTGAGTGGCTTGAGTTGCCATAATAGTGGCTTGAGTTGCTAGAGTAGCTTCATTGACAACAAGCTTCTGATCAAGAACAACCGGATCATCAGTAGGCGGAGGCGATGGACTATAATGGCTGAAGATGCTTCATTTTTCAAAGAACCAATTCCATAAAAAAAAATTTCTTCTTCGGAGCAACCTGTCAGCATTACAATCAAACAATTACTTTCATAGTCATACATAGTCATATGAAAGAAAGACCCAACGACCAACATACAAGCTTGAGATCATAGAACAGACAAAACAACACAAATTAACACAAGACAAACTTATAACATCCAACAAAAACACAAAACAAACTTACAACACAAAGAAATTAGAAGTTTACCTTAGCATAAATTTTTTTCTTAGTATGAATAGACAACCCACCAGAACCAGAACTGTCCATGTTATCACCTGAACAAAGCTGAGATTCAACCTCTTGTATCTTCGATGACACATCATTGTAGATGGAATCCGACTTTCCATCAACAAAACTCCCATCGGGTTTTCTGTGAGTCTCTTCTAGGATACGTAGATAATCTGGACTGCTTTCACCATTCCGCTCAGACTAAAACAAAGGGTATTAGTAAGAAAAAAACGAGTCGTAAATAAGTATTTGTTAGAATTCAGAAGTAGTTGTTAGAATTCAGAAACTTACAAGTTTTCTGGCACGAGCTTTAAAAGAAGTATGGCATGAGCGGTGTTAATGTATTCCAGTTCCATCATGATCATGATATCCAGCATTACGGTCGTTGATACTCTTTACTTCTGATTTGGGATCACGCCAATATTGAAAAAGTCCAGCACAGACTTGATGATCAATCCATCGCGGCTTTGCATTATCACCATTATCCCTCCACTTTCCCTTCCACCGGCTCACTTGATCACACATCCGCTCTTTAACTTTTTCTCAAACTCAAGCCTAACTCTACTGTTTATAGAACAGTCCCAGCTATATGTTTGCTTGAAAAAAAAGAAAACAATATATATAAGTATTGGTCCAAGCTACGTTAGTAATATCTTAACTTAAAATCCTTCATAGAAAATTTCACTTACTACAAAAGTGTCATACCTTCAATTTACAATCCGCTATGGCGTCTGTGTCCAATTGGCATAAGGCTCTTTGAAATCTCTATCAAAGATGTCAAGGACAGTGGCTGCAACACTCTTATCTTCGGAAAACCTAGGAAAACATAATAAAGAGGAACAATGAAATAAACAAATAAATAAAATTTCAAATTTAAAACTGAAATCAGTTTAATGAGTTTCTTACCAGAGAGTTGAAGGAGGGCAGTTTGGATCTAATCTTGTAAGTTGTTGACGACCAAGACTCTCGAGTAACTCCTCCAAAGTCATACTGTGTAGACGTTGAGGCAAAGAACTAGATGCTGGAGACGCATCACTGGCTGGAGATGTAGGAGTGGCTGGAGCCAAACCAATGGGTGGAGATGCAGCAGTGGCTGGAGGCGCACCAATGGGTGGAGTTGAAGCAGTTTCTGGAGGCCTATGTTGTGAGGTTGCATGGCGAGAATCCTGAACCCCGATGAGGTCCCTCGAGAACCACCACTGCAGGGACTTGGAGCATTAGTCTGAGATAGGAATAGTATGTAGTCGTTCCCAGAAAACATCTACAAGAAAAAACAAAGTATGAGACAAACATAAAAAAACTTAAATCAAACCTATAAAACCGTAAATCGCAGGAGACGAGTTTATACCTTTTTAAATTCACAGATCCGGTAGAATAAACCATAAATACAGGGGAGACAACCTTAGATTTACCGGAGATGATGAAGAAGAAGAATCGAATGAAGTGGAGAAAGGATTACCTGAAAAGAAGAGGAAGAAGAAACAAAGAAACAATTGAACGGCTTATAGTACCGGAAATGGCGAAAGGTTAACCGGAGAAGAAGAAGAAAGAAGAAAGAAACTTAGGGCTTAGCGGAAACGGCGAAAGGTTAACCGGAGAAGAAGAAGTAAAAAGAAAAAATTTAGGGTTTTAATTGCGGCTGGGTTTGAGCTCACTCAAACTAGCTCTTCCGTATATATTTATGTAGCCTTGCAATTCCGTAGCAAATATTGCGACGGCTTTGCTAGACACCCTCACAAATACGGAACCAAGGAATAAAACAATCAATCTTTACATATTTAGAAAAAAAAATATCAAAAAGCTACATATAAACTGTGTGTAATTTTTTACATTAATACTATCTAGATACATAAAAAATAATTGATATTAGAGCTAAAACCTATAAAACAAGAAGAAATAAAACAAAAATCTTCATATATTTAGGAGAATGTTGTGAGGCATTTGCGAGAGAAGCCTCGGTAATCTGTCACATATTTGTGAGGATTAGCTACGACGCCTCGCAAAAACCTCGCAAATAATCTAGACCTCGCAATTATAAAGCATTAACATCGTGAAATTTATATAATTATGGAAAAATACAACAAAACACCATTACAATTTATTCAGATTTATTTTATGATTCTTTATAAAGTTCATTATCCTCATTAGAATCTACTCTATCATCGAATAATAAAAATTCACCTAGTTCTACCACTTCTATGCATCCATCAAAGATATCTTCTACTTCTCTAATTTGTCTAATTTGTAGATCAATGTGGGTGACATTTTCTGTTGGTATGGTTAAAATGGAAACTTCCCCTACTCTTTCTTATTATAACAACACATCATAAACTAACCTGTTTAACATTAATGACTAATAACCAAATTTCATCTGTTCACTGCATAATAGGATAAGAACGAAACTTAATTTGCCCTCTTGTGATTCTACGATATAAGGGTCGAATATAGCATATATATGTTTTCACATTAATACCATGTAGATACATATAAAATGATTAATATTTGAGCTAAAAACAATAGAACAAGAAGAAATATAGCATAAATTTTCATATATTTAGAAATTATTGCGAGGCATTTGCGAGGGATGCCTCGCAAAAACCTCGCAACTACCTCGAAAATGATCTAAACCTCGCAACTACTGAGTTCAAGTAAGCAGTTACTTGCAAATTCCTCGCATATATGTTTAGGGTATATGATTTTGCGAAATTCCCTCAAAAGATTGAACATACTCTAGATTCCGCAAGATGTAATTGTGAGCTGCTCGACAATAACTATGATCATCCCACCAAACTTTCTTTAACTTTCCAGCGAGTCTTCCTATCTGAGCAAAAATATCTGGAACATCGGGAACATTATATGTAGGTGCAACGCCTCCGTCGTCACATCGTCGAGTACGTGTTTTGTTTGTTTTCATGGTGGGGCTAAAGTAGTATGATTTGAAGTGAGAAGTTTCCTTTGTTAAACTTCCGGCGACTATCGATCCCTCAACTTTGGCAAGATTTTTGGCCTTTCCTTTAATAGATTCCATCAACCGCTCAAAATGATACATCCACCGAAATTGCACTACCCATTCATGTGGTAAAGGAAATGATACATTCATGTGGTAAATGGACTGGAAGATGTTCCATCAACGTTAAAACGCAGGAGGAAATATTTTCTCCAAGTTACAAATCAACACTGGAATATTATTCTGTAACTGCTATATACCATCAATGGTCAATGTTCTAGTGCATAAATCCTGGAAAAATGCTCTGATTACTACGATCCGACCCGTTTTTTTTTTTTAATAAATAATAAATAAACTACAACTAGTGGTCTCATATCCACTAGCCACCTAACCACAATCACAATCAACAACGGAAATAACCAATACCAATATCCAGTAAATAACCAATAGTAAATCAATATTATATCATCAACAATATCCAAATACCAAACATCAGGAAACATAAAACCGACAACTAGCAATGTTTCTAATGACCCAACTCTAGCAACCTAGCAATGCTAGACAACAACCAATCGAGTCCCTAGAATATCCTCCTCTTCATTGCCTTGATTCCACGATCACACTTTGCCTTTACCTGCCCCACAAACACAAATTGCAATGTATTAGTATTTAATAAACACTCAGTAAGGCAATCCTCCCATCTACTGGGCTATACACACAAGAAATAGAGACATCTCTAACCATCAACCAACAATCAACAAACAACAAATAACAAACCAGGACTCTGCATCGACCGACACCAACATGCATCGACCGACACCACATGGGGATGCATCGACCAACACAAGGGATGCATCGACCGGTGCAAGTTACACTTGCATCGACCAACACTCGCACTGCATCGACCGACGCATGCTCGACATCACACGAAAACCCTAAGGTTTTACGCGTCGTCCTCGCACTTGCAACGACCGACGCACAAAGTGCATCGACCGATGCAACATACCGAGCATCGTGTTTCCCCGAAGCTTCTCGCCGGATCTTTGTTCCTGCAACCACAAAACTCGATCCCAAGCCATAAGAAAGCTTCCTAACGTCCCAAATAACCATCTAACAAGCCTAACAACACATAAACAAGCAGATCCAAGAAGCTCTAGCTTAGATAAGCCATGGTCCTGCACTTACCTTTGCCACAGAAGAATCTGAACCTCAAACAAGCAATAGAACACTTCTAGCAAGCTCCTACAACGTTCTAAGCCTCAGATTTCACCAGGAAACGCCACAAACCCACAGGAAACGCCACAAACCCACAGAAATCACCAAGAACACCAAGAATACTCTTTCTCTCCTTTGTTTCTCTCAAAAACGGCCAAAGTCGACTAATGAGACAAAAGAATCGACTTAAGGGTTTTCCTCTTCCCTTTATCCAAAACGCATCGTTTCACTTAAGTCAGAACGCAGAAAACTGCATCGACCGATGCAATCACCAAACCGGGATTTCGGTTCGCGGGTGTTACAATTCTCCCCCACCAAACTAGATTCGTCCTCGAATCTCGAACAACCATCTGCCAAGGACTCCCATGCAACCATCTCCACGGCCCGCACTCCTCCGACCGATCTACGAAAGATCACCTCTAGGCGATAGACTCACGCTCCATGCATTATTTGCTCTCGACTTTTGGACTTTCCTTTACTCAGAGGCCTAGACCTTGAGTTTTTATTGGCTCCTCATCAGACCTAAGTCTGCATGCCATAATGTTGGCTCCTCATCGGGCCTAAGCTCACATGCCACAATATATAAGGAAAAATCCAATACTCGTCTTTCGAGTTGACACCCTACAGCGCGCCCCCGGATCGTCATCCGAAGTCAATATACCAACAATACTCCCAAGCCACAAAGTCTCAGAATATGGCAGTACTAGGAGAACCTAAGTTCCCCAAGAGTCGCGAGCAAACAATTCTGAACACGTCTGAGTCCTATCCCTATCCAGGTTTCCTTTCCGTGGCTCGCGTAAGACATCTCAATGTCCTACCAACCACATATCCCCTCACTAGGATACCTCATGACGACACATAGATCATCTCACTGCCACAAGGGCCGCCACAAAGGCCAAACAAATGTCCTAAATAGGACTGCCACCAAGGCCAAACAAATGTCCTAAACAGGACCGCCACCAAGGCCAAACAAATGTCCTAAACAGGACTGTCACGAAGACCATCGGTCCTGAAGGACCGTCACAAAGACCCTCTGTCCCGAAGGACCGCCTAAACAGGCACTCTGGCTAAACAGACTGCCACAAAGGCCACACATCTGGCTAAACAGCACGCCACAAAGGCCACACATCTGGCTAAACAGCCCACCACAAAGGCCACACATCTGGCTAAACAGCCCGCCACAAAGGCCACACAATGTCTCAAAAGACCGCCACTAAGACCACACAATGACTAAAACGTCCGCCACTAAGGCCTCACAAGCCTTTCCAAGTCTCTCTCCACTAAAATGGAAAAATTTTAACTCACAGAAAACTTTCCATTTAACACTTTCCACTTTTGGAAACTCCTAATTCAGGAAACTTTCCTCCAAAAACTCAGCCTCACAGAAACTTTGTACCCCGAGCACCACCTCATCTTGTTACTTAGTCGCACAAGCAACCACCCCAAGCGACCAAGTAAACAAGAGAGATGGGCTGGAATACTCCATTCCCGCTCCAGCCACGGATTACAGATGGAACCAGGCTAGACAAGCTCAAGTCGCGGCTTGCTTCTCATACCACTTCTTAAACCTTGCCTTCATCCTCGCCTTAGGCTCCCAAGTCTGCTCCTCAATACCATCACAGTCCCAAAGGACTCTCATCCATGAAATCTTCTTCTTCCGAAGTTCCTTGATCCTCTTCTCGAGAACCCTCACTGGTCTCGCCTCCAAAGTCATGTTAGGCTGAAGATCCTGAGGAATCTTAGCTAACAACTGATCATCCTCACGGAGACACTTCGTCAACATAGAAACATGGAAAACCTTATGGAATGCACGCATAACCTCAGGTAACTCCAGTCTATAAGCCACTGGTCCAACATGCTCGATCACTCTGAACGGACTCATATACCTCGGACTCAACTTAGTCTCAGTCAATGACCTGTTCGGACCCCGCAACATGGCCATCTTGAGGTACACTCTGTCTTCTACCTGAAACTCAAGATCTCTCCTCCTCCTATTGGCATAACTCCTTTGCCGATCCTGAGCCTCCTTCATGTTCAGCTTGAGAACCCGAATCTTCTCTGAGGTCTCCTGAACAAAATCTGCCCCGGAAATGCTCCTGTCCCCCACCTGAGTCCAGCATAACGGTGTACGACACGGCCTCCCATACAAAGCTTCATAAAGAGCCATCTTAATACTTGCCTGATAACTGTTGTTGTAAGAAAACTCTACCAAGCTCAAGTGATCTGCCCAATGGCCTCCCCAATCCAACACAAACATTCTCAGCAAATTCTCCAGCGTCTGGATCGTCCTCTCTGATTGTCCATCTGTCTGGGGATGATAAGTTGTACTCATATGCACCTTAGTGCCCATCTCTGCCTGAAACGCTCTCCAGAACACCGAAGTGAACTTGGAATCCCTATCAGACACAATGCTCGCTGGCACCCCATGCAACCTCACTATCTCCTTCACATACTTCTTAGCCAAGACCACTACTCCATCAGTCTTCTTAATGGCCAGAAAATGTGCTGACTTAGTCAACCGGTGCACAATGACCCAAATAGCATCAANAACGGTTCCTGAGACACATCACACAAACTCAATGCACCGATCTCTCCTATCAGAGACTCCATCTCCTGCTCCTGAGCCGAAGCTACCCTCTTCCGACTCAGAGCATCTTCAACCGTGTTAGCCTTACCAGGATGATAGGCTATCTCCAAATCATAGTCTGCCACAAGTTCCATCCACCGCCTCTGTCTAAAATTCAGCTCAGGCTGAGTGAATATATACTTCAGACTCTTATGATCTGTAAACACCTGTACTTTTGCACCATAAAGATAAGATCTCCAAATCTTAAGGGCAAAGACTACAACACCCATCTCTAAATCATGAGTAGGATAGTT
>NC_025688.1:4972305-4975088 GCF_000633955.1 Camelina sativa
CTCCCTGCTCAGGCAAAGCCAACACTGGCGCAGTAGTCAACATCTCCTTTAGGCTTGCAAAGCCTTCCTCACACTCATGTGACCAAACAAAAGGAACATCCTTCCCTGTCAACTTAGTCATAGGACGTGCTCTGCTCGCAAACCCCTGCACAAATCTCCTGTAGTAACCTGCCAATCCAAGAAAACTCCTGATCTCTGTGGCATTCTGCGGTCTAGGCCAATCTCTGATAGCCTGAATCTTCTCCGGATCTACAGAAACTCCATCTACAGACACAATATGACCCAGAAAACCCATCTCACGCTGCCAAAAACTGCACTTGCTCAACTTAGCAAACAACTTCTGCTCCCGTAGCTTCTCCAGAACTGCCCTCAAATGCACTGCATGCTCCTCAAGAATCTTAGAATAAACCAGGATATCGTCGATGAAAATGATGACAGATACATCCAGGAACTCCTGAAACACATTGTTCATCAATCTCATAAACGCTGCTGGTGCGTTAGTCAACCCAAAAGGCATCACCACAAACTCATAATGCCCATACCTCGTCCTGAATGCAGTCTTCCTCACATCTGCCTCATCTATTGGTATTTGATAATAACCCGACGCCAGATATACCTTGGAGAACCAAGTATCACCCCTCAACTGATCCAACAACTCACCGATCCTTGGTAGAGGGTACTTGTTCTTCACAGTGACCCGGTTTAAACCCCTGTAATCAATACACAACCGAAAACTCCCATCCTTCTTCTTGACAAACAACATCGGTGCTCCCTACGGTGATACACTAGGACGGATGAATCTCTTACTCAACAAATCCTCTAGCTGCTTCTTCAGCTCTGCCATCTCTGCTGCAGCCATTCTGTAAGGAGCCTTGGATAACGACATCGTCCCTGGTTCCAGTTCAATCGTAAAAGGATCAGACCGAGATGGTGGTAACCCCTGCAACGACTGGAACACATCCTCAAACTCCTCTACAACTGGGATACCGCTAACCGTAGACTTCCCCACTGACTCTGGCATAGATATGGTAACCAAATAAGCCTCACGGCCCTTCTCGATCATCTTCCCAGACTGAATGGCCGAGATCACGAGACTCCCCGAAGTCGGTCTAATACCCTGAAAAACCAACTTCTCTCCTGGACGCTCAAACTCCACTCTACCCCGATAGCAATCCAAATGCACCATATGCCGATGCAACCAATCCATCCCGAGAATCACATCATACAACTCCACTGGACTGATAAGCAAATCCGCTGGCCACGACTCCCCTGCGATCTGAATATCAATTCCTCTGGCCCGTCCAATAACCCTCAATAACTTGCATCCCGCAACTCTGACAACTCCTATACGCTCCCCGGAATCCCCTTTGATTCCCGCGCTTTCTGCACACTCAGGAGTAATGAAGCTATGAGAAGCTCAAGAATCAAAAATAACATGGGACTTAAACCTGCCTACCAACAAGGTCCCTACACAAACTTCATGTGTTGAGAACCTAACACTTTNGGTGCTCCCTACGGTGATACACTAGGACGGATGAATCTCTTACTCAACAAATCCTCTAGNAACGTCTGCATAGCCTCCTACCTTCTCTTGGTTCCCTCTCTAGGCTTACCGCCCCTGCTAGAACCACCCTGCTGCTGAGCCCTACTAGGCTGAACTGCTGGACTAACCGCCACTGATTGTGCCCGGATATCCTCCTCAATCCCTGCTGCAGTCTCAACCAGTTCTGCACACGTAACATAACTCCACCCTCTACAGTGAACCCTCAAATCATTCTGTAGGGCCCTCAAAAACCTCATGATCTGAGCCTCCTCAGACTCCATAGNGGGAAAAACATAAAATCTGAACCTACTGAAATTCAAAAAGTTTAAGTACCAGAAATTATACCTGTGATCGCCCCGGCACTGGGTCCACCAGTCTCTGCAGTTGTGTAAACCCGTGGCGCCTGCTCAATCCGTGCAACCTGCTGCCCTCCAGGCTGCACCTGCTGCAACGCTGCCACTGCCACCGGCTGCAATTTGGGACACAAGGGCCTGATATGCCCTGGCTCCCTGCAATGATAGCATACACGAGCCGCCGTCGTCGGAGCACTCCTCTTGGGAAAGCTAGCAATCTTGTGATCCTTGCTTCCACACCTGAAGCAACTCGCACCACTCAACGTCTGCATAGCCTCCTACCTTCTCTTGGTTCCCTCTCTAGGCTTACCGCCCCTGCTAGAACCACCCTGCTGCTGAGCCCTACTAGGCTGAACTGCTGGACTAACCGCCACTGATTGTGCCCGGATATCCTCCTCAATCCCTGCTGCAGTCTCAACCAGTTCTGCACACGTAACATAACTCCACCCTCTACAGTGAACCCTCAAATCATTCTGTAGGGCCCTCAAAAACCTCATGATCTGAGCCTCCTCAGACTCCATAGCCCGACCCCCATAACTGAGAAGTAGACTGAATTCCAAGCCCAGCTCCCGCACTGACCGCGTCCCTTGAGACAACTGAAGGAACTGCACCTCCAACCGGTCCAATGCCTCTCTCGGAAAGTACTTGCGGTTGAACTCCCTGCACTCTCCTAGCAGCCACTGATCTCCACCACAACTCAGCATCACCAATCAAATGGTGGACCCCTATATCCACCCAAAACTCCTCAGGACATCAAAGAGTATGGAAGTTACGTTCCACACTCGTCCTCCACGCATCTGCAGCAGTAGGATCTGTACCACCCGAAAACTGCGCAGTCACGAGACCCTTCATCTCCTTGAGCATGGACAAATAACGTCCATGTGCTC
>NC_025688.1:4975637-5061094 GCF_000633955.1 Camelina sativa
TGAGCCTGAGCCGGTACCACTGCTGGCAACCGCTCCAACAACTGTGCTAGCAAAGCCGTAAAGTCAGCACCAGGGACTCCACCCGCTGCGACTCCCACACCCAGGACCCTAGCATCACCGACCATTGGAGCATCAACACCGCCCCCTCTGGCCACACTCATGGAATCCTCCTAGACACCCTGCGACTTGCTAACACCCTCAGATGTCACACTCTGGTCCTCGGTCTCACTAACCACTGGGACTCTGCCCCTACCACGACCACATCCGCGTCCACGACCACGACCACGACCAGCAACAGCATCCTCTCTAACCATCTGCACTCCCATGAACATAAGGCTAAGCACACAATTAACATAAAACAAAAAAAAATAAACTCACCGTGAAATCACATTGTAGGCTCGAAGAGGATGTTCTAGGACTCCATCAAGCTATGCAATCCAAAAATCACAACAGAAACCTAGTGAACCCAAACCTAGAACCATAAGGGCACTGGTACCAAACTGAAATAACCCGACCCGTTTTTTTTTTAATTAAATAATAAATAATAATAATAAATAAACTACAACTAGTGGTCCCATATCCACTAGCCACCTAACCACAATCACAATCAACAGCGGAAATAACCAATACCAATATCCAATAAATAACCAATAGTAAACCAATATTATATCATAAACAATATCCAAATATCAAACATCAGGAAACATAAAACCGGCAACCTAGCAATGTTTCTAATGACCCAACTTTAGCAACCTAGCAATGCCAGACAACAACCAATCGAGTCCCTAGAACATCCTCCTCTTCATTGCCTTGATTCCACGATCACACTTTGCCTTTCTCTGTACCACAAACACAAATTGCAATGCATGAGTATTTAATAAACACTCAGTAAGGAAATCCTCCCATCTATTGGGCTCTACACACAAGCAATAGAGACATCTCTAACCATCAACCAACAATCAACAAACAACAAATAACAAACCAGGACTCTGCATCGACCGACACCAACATACATCGACCGACACCACATGGGGATGCATCGACCGACACAAGGGATGCATCGACCGATGCAAGTTACACTTGCATTGACCGACACTCGCACTGCATCGACCGACGCATGCTCCACATCACACAAAAACCCTAAGGTTTTACGCGCCGTCCTCGCACTTGCATCGACCGACGCNCGACTCCCACACCCAGGACCCTAGCATCACCGACCATTGGAGCATCAACACCGCCCCCTCTGGCCACACTCATGGAATCCTCCTAGACACCCTGCGACTTGCTAACACCCTCAGATGTCACACTCTGGTCCTCGGTCTCACTAACCACTGGGACTCTGCCCCTACCACGACCACATCCGCGTCCACGACCACGACCACGACCAGCAACAGCATCCTCTCTAACCATCTGCNGCCAACACATAAACAAGCAGATCAGAGAAGCTCTAGCTTAGATAAGCCATGGTCCTGCACTTACCTTTGCCACATAAGAATTTGAATCTCAAACAAGCAATAGAACACTCCTAGCAAGCTCCAACAACGTTCTAAGCCTCAGATCTCACCAGGAAACGCCACAAACCCACATAAATCACCAAGAACACCAAGAACACTCTTTCTCTCCTTTGTTTCTCTCAAAAATGGCCAAAGTCGACTAATAAGACAAAAGAATCGACAAAACGCAGAAAACTGAACCTGCATCGACCGATGCACCTTCTGCATCGACCGATGCAATCCCCAAACCGGGATTTCGGTTCGCGGGTGTTACAATCCTTACGCATATTTCCGCCAAATCTAACCTTGATTTCATACTATCTTTGGTTTTACCCTGCACATTTAAAAGCGTAGTGATGAGATTATCAAAAAAGGTTTTCTCTATGTGCATCACGTCAAGGTTATACTGCAAGAGAAGATCTTTCCACTATGGAAGCTCCCAAAAAATATTCTGTTTGTGCCAATTGTGAGCGCTTCGATATCCATCTGGCATGTTTGCTGGTGTATGCCAGTTACCCCCATGTTTACATGTTTCTTGAGCACCATAGTTATCGATTAGTTCAAACAAATCATTGGCAAAGACGTAAGTTGGTGGAGGAACACACACAACTTTATTCTTTCTAAACAATTTCTTGTTCCTTTGACACGGATTCTGCAAGGGAATAAACCGACGATGACAATCAAATCAACAAGGTTTTCGCCCATACTTTAACTGAAATACCTCTGTACGATCCATAAAATAAGGACTTGATAACCTTCTCTGTGAGTCCACCCAGATAATATTCCGTATACGGGGAAGTCACTAATCGTCCACATTAGCACTGCCCACATATTGAAATTATGTTTTTTCGAGGTATCGAACGTCTGAACACCTTCATACCACAATTGCTTCAGCTCATGAATAAGAGGTTGCAAGAAGATATCTAGAGCTCGCTTCAGATGCTTAGGACCAGGTACCAAAGTACTCAAGAACAGAAATTCGCTTTGCATACACATATCTGGAGGAAGATTGTATGGCGTCAATATAACAGGCCATAAAGAATACTGCCTCTCTGACATACCAAATGGACTAAAACCATCTGTACTCTTGAGCAAAGTCAGGATATACCGATTGAAAATGTTTCCACGCCTTTGCATCGGATGGATGTGTAATTTCTCCTTCTTCAGTAAAATGTTCTGCATGCCATCAGATTCTTGATGCCCATAATTACTAGGTTGATCAACAGCATAATTCATACTACTACTTCCAGCGTTATTGCTACAACTATCTCCATGACGTAACCATACATAGTAATTCGGCATAAATCCTCTATTATAAAGATGCTTCTTCACTAGATTAAATTCTAAATATTTATCGTTTAAGCATTTACGACATGGACAAAATATTGTACCGTTTTCACGAGCAAAGTCTTGGTTTTTCGCCAGGTACATGAAACCGCGCAAACCATCACAAAACTCTTTCGTCACATCACCGGTCTCCGGATCTCTATGATTGTACATACACTGTTGTATTGTATACATATCATGCTCAGCACCTCCAAACATTATTATGAAATTTAAAATTTTCTAGGCTTTTTCTGTAGTCTTTTTTCTTTCACAAGATTTTTTTTTTTGGGTCGCAAAGGTTTTTTTTTCTAAGTGTTTTGTGTTGTGGTTTCCATGTTATATGGACTTGCTATTGATAGGCTTACTAAAAATAACTGCTATGGATTTGCTAGGGAAATTTGCAAAGGGTTTGCGATGAATATTTTTAAAATTTATTTTTTGCTACAAATATGTGAGGCTGTTAGATTTTTGCCGACATACCAGTTAGACTCGGGTAAAACGTGTTTGCCGACATCTACGTCCCTTGCAACTCCCTCGCAAATTTGCTACGCCATGAGTTATCGCTAATGTGTCACAAATTTGCGAGAGTTTTACTCGACCACACAAATCTGTTTCACGTCCTTCGCAAATTTGCAAGGGAGTATTCCGTCGCAAATTTTGCAAGGGAATTGCAAATGCCCTCAACTCCGTAGCAAGTTACTCATAAATCCATAGCAAAATTTCGAAGGCATATTGCCGTTGCAGATTTCTATCGCAAAGAGCGTTTTTGTTGTAGTGAAAGATTAAAAAACAGTGAAATAAATAAGTAAACATAGATGGTGGCGATGCACCTTCTGATTCTAAAAAAGTTTCATTTGTCTAGTGTTAAAAGAAATAGTTTTCGATATGAGAAGTCACCAGTTCGATTCGCCTCGCCTAAACGTCACATTAAATTCATGATTTTTAATTAGATATAATTTTCTAACACAACTGATTTTTTTGATATTTAAAAAAAATTGTATTTAAAAGAAAAATTATGAATTGATAATAATTTAATATTTTTTATAAGATAATATTTTATAACTATTATCAATTATATATAATTTTTACTAAAATATATCAAATTAACCCACGTAAATCCAAAACTTAGTTAAACCTAAAAGAGAAAATCAAAATCTTATGTTACAAGGAAGCTAATTATAGACAAATGAGGAATATAAAAGAGAAGACGTAAAAATAAAGTCTAACGACAAAAACTTAACGCGAAACTTCGTAAGCAAAGCTAGGGTAACTTTCTAATTGATTGAACGTAGACTATTCAGGCTAATCAGCTACAATAATATCCAGCTTCTAAAATAGTTGTAGTGAAGTGTTATATGTAGTTTGATTGAATATAAAATTTATTTAATCAAAAACCATATTTGGATCATTGAATGATTAAATGCAAAATTTATTCAATCAATGATCTAAATATTTCACAGGAAGAAGTAGAAGACCATTTTTCTTTCCCGCAGAGAATCCAAGACATTCTTCCATGTCAATATCTTCGACTTCCATGCCTTCTTGTAATTGCCAGTCAAAATGGTACAGCATATTCGCCAGACCAAACTCCACCATTGTTTCTCCCATGTACATTCCAGGACAGATTCTCCTGCCACTTCCAAAGGCTAATAACTCAAAGCTCTGTCCTTTTGTATCAATCTTGCTATCAAAAAACCTCTCGGGAAGAAACTCCTCTGGGTCTTTCCAGATATTGGGATCACGCCCAATAGCCCATATATTGACATGAATATGTGTCTTGGGTTGAATCTTGTAGCCATCGATCTCAAATTCAGTCATTACTTCTCTAGGGAGCAGAAGAGGTGCTAAAGGATGTAGCCTGTATGTTTCTTTAATTACCATTCTCAAGTATTGGAGTTGGTCGATGTCTTCCAAGCTGATTAGTTCTCTCTTCCCAAATTTGTTTCGGATTTCAGATTGAACTTTCCTCATCACTCGCGGGTTTCTCGCTAGTTCTGCCATCGCCCATGTCATGGTTCCTGAAGAAGTTTCAATCCCCGCTAAAAGAATGTCCTGTTACAAGAACATGTTATATATAAGTCAAGAATCTTAGGTATTGTTACAAAATTTCTTCACCATTAGGTTTTGAATATTTTACCATCAAGATTGCTTTGGTATTGTTTCTTGTGAACTTGTCATTTCCAACAACAGCTTCTTCTTTCTCCAATTTCAATAGCAAGTCCACAAAATCTTCACTGCCTACTTCCTTTTCCTCTTTATGCAGATCAATTATTTGTTCATAGAATGCATCGAGATCTTGTCCAGTTTTCTCTCTCCGCCCTTGCATACCAGTGAGCCGGTCGATGATCCAGCCGATGTATGGAATAAAATCTGAGGCAGAGAAACTTCCCAACATCTCGAATGCTTCACGGATTAGCTTGTTGAACCTGTCATTGCTAAGAACATTTCCCTCAAAAATCACACCAAATGCTGTCCTACATACTATACTTACACTTAAAGCAAGACACTTCTCGTTCAGGTTGACCGGAGTTTTCCGAGAAGCTGATTCCGCGATTGAATGGATCATTTTCTTGACCTCCTCGTCCTTGATGGGTTGAGTTGAGTTAATTCTTTTAGCACTGAAGATTTCTCGAGTACAGAGCTTTCTTAGTTCTTTCCAGTAGTCATTGTAAGGAGAGAAAGATATGTCCCGATTGTTGTAAGAGAGCTCTCGTCCCCCTGAGGATTGAGATATGAATGAAGTAACAATTCAAGACTTTTGTATGTGAACTGATTTATATAGTACCTGCTAAGGAAGGACGGGTACAACAATGGAGGTCATGGTCTCTTAGAGCTTGTTTTGCTGTCTCTGAGGATGAAAGTATAATTGTTGGGACTTTTCCAAGCTTCAAAAGCATCACAGGACCATACTCTTTTGAGAGCTTCCATAGAGACCGATGAGGTAAATCTCCGAGCTGATGTAAGTTTCCAATGATAGGTAAACCAGGAGGAGACGGTATTGATCGATGTTGCCGCCGCTTTGCATGTTTCAAGGCGGTGAGAAAAAAAAAGATGATTAGGAAGAGAAGTGATAGAATCAAAATGTTAGCCATTTGTATATTGTATTATTTTATTAATTTACCGAGTTGTGTAGATATATATATATATATATATAACTTTGAGATATGCTCACTTCAATAATTTAATTGAAGAAAACGACATGAAAATTAGACTGTTAAATTATTATAATTGATGAAGACAAAAGAGAGAGCCACGTTAAACTTTTAACAATTTTTTTCCTCGTTATAAAAAAAATATCTACCACGATAATTATTGAATCATTGAGATCGATAGAAATGGGACTCTCCAATATGTGACATAGATCTAGAATAAAAAATCTCGTCAATCAAGAGACAAAATATCAGAGATCGAGAACCACAAAATTAATGTCAACAGATCAAAAACAATAAATAATTGATTTAGAAATCAAAAATTAAAAATTGTTATAACAAAACGTTTAGAAAATTATTTTCTTGTATTATTTATTTCCTTTATATGATATAACATATATAGAGATACATATTAGAGTTTAGGGTTTATATTAATGGGCCGATAACGGGCATTCATATAATATAATATATTTATAATACTCTTTTTTGGATGACCATTATAAAAATATAGTTCCAAATGCGCATGTAAAATGCTACTTTGTTAAAAACATTACCAGAAAAATTCAGTGGAAAAAACCATGGTTAAGGGAAAAAGAGTGCAGCACGCTTTTACTCCCCCTCATGAATACATCACTTGAAATCTTCGAGATGACCGATCCAATATGATGAAATAGCTTCTTAAAAGTAGTGCTTGGAAACGTCTTGGTAAATAGTTCGCCAAATCTTCACTTGAACGAATCTGTAGTAAACGTGTATCGACATTCTTCTATTGGTCATGGATCTCGCAAGTGACTCATCTTTATCATTATTTTTGTTTCTCACAATCTTATCAATGTATTTCAAAGACTTTGAAGATGATAGTCTTTCACCATTGGAATCATAATATTCCTTTTTTAGGTGTTTATCTTTCGCGTGTTCTTTGTTGTCTCGTTAAAAACCTTTCAAGGAAAAACCTATTGGGATAAAAGCCATGATAAGGGAAAAAGAGTACAACCACATACATGATCATATATCTCCCCCTGAAAGCATCATCTTCAGGTTATGTATTATGATCATATATATCAACTTTCTGAACTGTTATAAACAGCGCTTTCAGGTACAAACTCATATGATCATTATATATTTTCTTGGGTCATTGAACTTCAAGTCATTTAAACCCCTTTCATATAGAAGATGTATTTGAACTTTAAGCCCAAATCTTCTTTTACATACAATCTTCCAAACAATCATCTTATACATAGGAGTTATTAATACTCTCCTTGTAAAACTTTCTCTTTCAACTCTTCTTCTTAGTATGATACTACAAGACCATTTTTCTATGTAAGATGATGTAAGCATCTTGAGATAACATCTCTTTCATCAGATGTCAAATCTGTAACCTCAAGAAATTTCATGAAAGATCTAATCTTACACAATCCGATTTCTCCATCTTTCAGGAATAATATTTCATTATTGATTGTTTCTCCATATATTCCTTGGTATGTGAAATCTCTACCGGAGATCAGATAATATTTTCATCATCAACATATTTGCACTTGTTCTTGTACCTTTCTTTTAACAAGAACCACTTGTAAGTGCTGAAGAGAAAAGAGACAAATATAATTTTTCTTTCAACGAGGTTCAGCAAATGCCTACTTCCTCAAACTATGTTGAAAATACTTCTTAAACACAATTACAATTAGTGTTCAATCTCGGATTCACACAACTCTAAGATTTTCTCTTAGATTGTTCCTGATCTATTTTCAACCCACAATAAGATTCCTAAGATCAACAACAATGATCTACACCAATGATTCTCAGATAGAGAAAAAATCTCACCATTTACCCCCCAAAGGTGTCAAAAGGCATCAAAACGTTTTCTCACTTTAACAATGTTCTCGAGAACTATAAAATATTGCTTTTAGCAATATAATCACTTTAAGGGATACTTATGACAGTGTGAAAACATGCTGGATAGACTGAATCAAGTCTTGCTCTTACTGTTAAACTCATAAGGGATCTAAAATAGTTGCTTCGACCATATGAGAGTAAATTTCTCATAATCAATATCAAGAATTTATGAGAATCATTGTACTACTAATTGTACTTTTATATCTCATAAAGATCCTCTTATGTCCCACTCATTTTACATTTTCAAGTGTAAGGACTACAAATCCAAATATTATCTCTTTAAGAGACTATAACTATTTCATAGTTACTTCTTTCAATGATTAACCAATCATTCTTTGTGTACACTTTTCAATAAAACTTTATATTAACCGCGGTTTATGATCCTCGATTTTCATCAATAACATCATCAACTGCAACACTTCATGCAAACATATTACGATGTCGATTTGCTTATTGGTTCCTTTTCATTTTAGACATGACTCAACTTGTTGAGATTTTCTTTCATTATGATTCTCAGGTACCTGAATCTCTTTCTTACTCATTCCTACATCTCTTCTAGAGATTTTTCATAACTCTTTGTTTCCTCGATGCCATATTAATTTATGCTCCTTTTTCTTTTCCGAGGATGCTTATATTTGGAACCATAAGTCTATTGCACTTCATGCGATCTTTAGAATTACTAGCAGTTGATCTTATCCTTCTAGGACATTAATTGGAGCACAGCTGGTATATGTGACTTTTTCACTAAAGGTCAGAAAATGGGTCTTGCATGCTTTTAGCATCTTTGCAAACTTTGCCAATAAATTATCTTTTTTATTTCTAGCGCACATTTCTTAGTACGAGGATCAAGATAATTTCTTACAATATATTTCTTTACCAGCTGTTTATTTTCTCCCCCTCATGTTGAAAAGACTGACTCACTGAACCAACAGTCTCNTGTACTTTTATATCTCATAAAGATCCTCTTATGTCCCACTCATTTTACATTTTCAAGTGTAAGGACTACAAATCCAAATATTATCTCTTTAAGAGACTATAACTATTTCATAGTTACTTCTTTCAATGATTAACCAATCATTCTTTGTGTACACTTTTCAATAAAACTTTATATTAACCGCGGTTTATGATCCTCGATTTTCATCAATAACATCATCAACTGCAACACTTCATGCAAACATATTACGATGTCGATTTGCTTATTGGTTCCTTTTCATTTTAGACATGACTCAACTTGTTGAGATTTTCTTTCATTATGATTCTCAGGTACCTGAATCTCTTTCTTACTCATTCCTACATCTCTTCTAGAGATTTTTCATAACTCTTTGTTTCCTCGATGCCATATTAATTTATGCTCCTTTTTCTTTTCCGAGGATGCTTATATTTGGAACCATAAGTCTATTGCACTTCATGCGATCTTTAGAATTACTAGCAGTTGATCTTATCCTTCTAGGACATTAATTGGAGCACAGCTGGTATATGTGACTTTTTCACTAAAGGTCAGAAAATGGGTCTTGCATGCTTTTAGCATCTTTGCAAACTTTGCCAATAAATTATCTTTTTTATTTCTAGCGCACATTTCTTAGTACGAGGATCAAGATAATTTCTTACAATATATTTCTTTACCAGCTGTTTATTTTCTCCCCCTCATGTTGAAAAGACTGACTCACTGAACCAACAGTCTCTGCATCTCGAGATATTCAATTATCAAGAGGGATTTTTATCCAACATATTTCCAACATTCTTTCAAATCCTATTTTAATCACTGTGGTGGAGCAACTCAATATGTATAACACANTCCTACATCTCTTCTAGAGATTTTTCATAACTCTTTGTTTCCTCGATGCCATATTAATTTATGCTCCTTTTTCTTTTCCGAGGATGCTTATATTTGGAACCATAAGTCTATTGCACTTCATGCGATCTTTAGAATTACTAGCAGTTGATCTTATCCTTCTAGGACATTAATTGGAGCACAGCTGGTATATGTGACTTTTTCACTAAAGGTCAGAAAATGGGTCTTGCATGCTTTTAGCATCTTTGCAAACTTTGCCAATAAATTATCTTTTTTATTTCTAGCGCACATTTCTTAGTACGAGGATCAAGATAATTTCTTACAATATATTTCTTTACCAGCTGTTTATTTTCTCCCCCTCATGTTGAAAAGACTGACTCACTGAACCAACAGTCTCTGCATCTCGAGATATTCAATTATCAAGAGGGATTTTTATCCAACATATTTCCAACATTCTTTCAAATCCTATTTTAATCACTGTGGTGGAGCAACTCAATATGTATAACACATTTAGATGGGATATACATGGTTTCTGACCCAAACCAATTATAATTGGGAGTACTCGTGATAATTTGTTGGCATGATGCGGATTTATTGACATATAGAGTCATTTCTGTCAATTACATAGCCTGGTTTCACCACCATTGTTAATTAACCAAATACTCTCGCAAACTCAAGGTTGCATGTTAATAACAAAATATATGGTGGATGATTAGTCCACAATATCTCTTTGTATACGTACCAGAAAATTGACACTATCCAAATTCATGGGGTTGGTGAAATCCATATAATGGGCTTGCTTTGTAAAGCAAGCCACATAAGAAACCACTAGGAAATCTAATGAATCTTTTCATAAATTTCTGATTATTCTTTCGCATCGATACTGAACCGGAATAGCCTAACCGGTCATGCCAAACAGTGAGATTTTCACAAAGCATTTTATCTGCATGTAATCTCTAAAATACTTTTATTGCCTTGGGTAATACTTATGATTTCAAAGTATTTATTTCGCATATTGTCTCAACATGATTACTTTTCAAATCCTCAAGATTTGCTTTTTCATATGAGTGATTAAACTCATTTTGGGTGTGAACATAATCTTATATTTGTTCCATCACCTCTGTATGTGGGATTCATGAATTCTCCCCCTTGAGATGATGACACTTCATGTCTATCAATCTCGATTTGAATTTCACTTTGTAATCAATAACATTCTCAAATTGGGTAATGTATTATATCTTAGACCCTTTTAACTTTGAGACTAATTGGGAGATTATAACACATAATTATCAAATTATGTTCCCATAGGCAATAGTATAGATACTCTTCAAGAGCTTTCAATACTTTTTCTACTACTTATTATTGTAGTAGAATAGTGGAAATTGTCTCACACTAAGTTCTTTCATCATCATCATATATAGATGAGATAAGTACCTCATGTACTTATTATTCACCTATAGTGAAGATATCAGTCAACTTAACCGCGACCTTATATATATATCATACCCACATTTATAAACACTTCTATAGCAACTTTCTTATCATTGATGTGGCATTTTCCTTTTTCTTTGCATAAAATCATATTCAGTTCGATGAACAGACGAAAGCCAATAGATCTCATAATTTTACACAGTCACAAAAAAATAATGAGATTGTAATATTTAAAAAATATATATTTTCACTATATTGTGTCTTACATGACAACAATATTTTGTGACAAGTAAATTATGTATTTTCTAATATCTTTCCATCAAAGATATCATTTTCAATTATATAATCTTGGTAATAATTGGAATCAAGTTGATTTGTATTCTTTTATAGAATTTTAATCATTTATTTTCTTAAGATTATTCTTGGTCTTAAACCTCTTCATAGAAATGATGTCAAGAAAACATGATTAATATTCATTATTTAGTAATTTGTTACTAAATTTTCAATTTATTCACAAAAAAAGTTGGAGATATGATTTAAAATATTCATCATGATATTTCATCATGATATTATATCTAATCTAATTAGATTTAAATTTGTGATTAAACAAATAAAGTAATGCACAAACATTATAACAATCATATAAATGAATGTTAAATAAGTATTAAGCATCATATCTTTATATATATATATATATATATATATATTAGAGACCTTTTATTAAATGTATGTAAAAATATGTATATATATAAATCTATATATATCACTTTTATATATTATATTTGGGGTATATTTCACACTAAAACAAATCTATAGGTCTCTTTTAATATAATTTTCATAAAAAGAGGTTTTGTTTTTTTTTTCTTAAAAACAGTAAAATAAAATTTTGGGTCTTAGGACTAAGCAACTTTGCCCAACCCCTCTAAGCAAGGGCTAACTATAACTATAAGCGTGAGAGATATTTTAAACATGAAAAATACTTATCTCAATAGGAAAAATGATTGGAATTCGGAGACACCTTGACTATAGATTTTAGCGGAAGTTTATCGATCATATACTCGATCAGTCGATCAGTAGAGCCGTTTTCCTCTAACGATTATTTGCTTAATAATCCTCCTTTAGTTCAAAACAGGAAGAAATCAACATATGGATCAAATCATTACTCATATTCAGAACACACGATTAAATTGACCATACAATAAAATAATAATGTTTTCAGTTCGTGAGAATATGAACCAAACCATACATAGTAATAAACATGAGTCGATCGACTACAAGATATATATTTCTTCAACTAATATACAGGTTTATTGATATGCACCGCAATTAAATAATATAAAACATGAGTACTTCACGTATTGAGCAATCAATAAGAAAAAACCAAACAACGTGAATGACCCATAACAGAAGAGTACACAATAAACAATTCTAAATAATATCAAACCGAACCATTGTAAGTGGATAACAAATGGATCTACTTGTCATGCCATAATTTAATCCACAGATTGAATATTAACGCAAACAGATCTTACTAATAATACAAATTAAATAGAGCTTGTAATGTCGTAATTAATGAATCTGTACATAATTAAACCTTTACAAATTAAACCAGTGGAAGGTAAAGGGTGATCATGATTAAGTACATAATTATTCATTCCACCTTATGACAAAAGCATACGATGAGTACAAAATTATGAATACTTATCTCGATCAAACCGAAGACGTTGAGATCGGAGACACCATCCACGGAGAAGGGGTTTTCGGTAGTATTTTCCGGTGTTTTTTTTTTTTAAACGGTTAGGGTTAGAGACTCGTGCTGATAAAGTGTTATAACAAAAGGTTTAGGGAATTGTTCTCTTATATTATTCATCTCTTCTATATGATACAATATATATAGGGATACATATTAGGGTTTAGGGTTTATACTAATGGGCCGATAACGGACATCCATATAATACAATATATTCACAAAAATCGAGATAAAAGAAAATCTCTTACTTCTAGAAACTAAATACCAAAGTTTTTTACTTTTATTTTATTTTATTTATTTATTATTATTATTATTTTAAATAAAATATAAAATTTATTCCAAAAAACTGTTTTACATCAATTGCAGTTTATGATTAAGAGTATTCAAATTAAAGATAAGATTTAAATCAAACTATTATTCGAGAAAACAGCAAGTAGACTGACAAAGGTTTTCTTATCGCGTAGTTAGCCACATAGTCAGATATTCTGCATAGTGTTTGTTGGCTTGAATGAAAAGCAACTGGTTCCGTATGAGTCTATCAAGGCGTTTGATGAAAAGTGCAGGCAGCACTAGAGGTTCTTCATGTCGGCGGTTGTTTCACTCCTTCCAAAGGGAATGCACTGAGGTCTGAAATGTGTATCTTAACAAGAACAGTGTAGGCTTCCTCAGGGAGTGGTTCGTGAGGAGAGCCAGGATAGTCTCCCAATCCGTGGTGAATTTGGTGGTTAGAAGCTTGGAGACAAGGCCTGTCCAAATTTCCGCTGAGTATGAGCATGTGAAAAATAGATGATTCCACGTTTTCCGAGGATCATATCAGAGGGAACAGGACGTATCAACTCTTGTGTTTCAGTGCTGCATGCGATATCCTACTGTCAACCGATTAATCGTTGCTAGCCAGACTATGAACGCGTATTTAGGGGTGGCTTGTAAGAACCAAACACCCTTATACCACATCCTCCGTTGTCCTTGAATCCTAGTGTATTCCCATGTCTATTTTGTGTGGAACTTTGTTTTAAAACGATCCCCCTGACCTATCCAGAGAACTATATCCTCAGTTTGCAGTAGCCCTCTATGACGAACTCCCTCAAGAACTGTCTCTATCTGATTCAAATAATCAACTCTATGTTTTCGTTTTTTAATGCTTCGACTACCGTGGCATGTAAACCAATGCCCAATTCCATACAACCCCTAGGGCCTGCAAAGTCAATCAAACAACCAAGCTGCGACCAATTATTATGCCAAAAGGAAATTTGTTGCCCGTTCTGCACCTCATATCGAATAAAACCTGAGGCTAAGTGGAGGTAGTTCAGCAATTTTCTCCACATCCATGATCTTATAGTTGTGTTACTCTTCAGAGACCAGAAGGAGCCCTTCTTTAGCAAATAAGTCTGAAGCCATGTAACCCATAGTGAGTTAGAGGAGAGAATTCTCCATATGAGTTTCAAGCAACTAACCTTGTTAGCTTCTCTTAACAAGCGGATACCCAACCCTCCTTCTTCTTTACGGGTACATCGTTCCATGAAACTTTTGCTTTTTTTTTCATTGAGGGTTGGCCCTAACCATAAAAAAGCAGAGCACAAACTGAAAATCTCCTTGATACAAGCGTTGGGCAGTCTAAAGGCAGACATCTAAAAGTTTGTAAGGCTTTGGATAACTGAATTTGTGAGTTGGAGACGACCAGCAAAAGAGAGGTGTCTCCCCGTCCAGCTAAGAATCTTGTCTCTGATTCTTTCTATAAAGGGGGGGGGGGGCGTAGTCAGCCATCGTCATACGCTTGGTTAAGAGAGGTAAACAAAGATAGCAAACAGGAAGAGCCCCGAAAGCAAAGGGAAATGATCGCAAGTTCGATTCCTTATCACAGTCTTTGACCTGTGCCATATAGAGTGTCTATTTTCTAGGCTAATGTTTAAACCCGAGAAACCTGCAAAATCTGCAAATATCTTAAGGATCCCCTCAATCGAAGTTCTAGTGCCACCTGTGAAGACCAGGAGATCATCAGCAAAACACAGATGTGTTATCTTGATGTTTTGACAGTGAGGATGGTATCCAATCTGCCTCTCCAAAGCCGTTTTATCAAGCATTGTAGATATAGTGACAAAGAGCAGCCTTGTCGAAGCCCTCTTTCACTTCAAAAAAGTCCAGATAACTCACCATTCACCTAAAGCGAAAAGGAGGTTGTAGTAATACAAAGTTCATTTTATCGAATAAACGTAGGTGGGATATTGATAGTTTTTAGAATGGTTAGCAAAAAAGGCCATTGAACAGAATTAAATACTTTGGAAATATCAATCTTAACAGCTCTTCGAGGAGACACTGTATCCTTATGATAATCTGTAACTATCTCAGATGCCAAAAGAACATGCATTCTCCATAAGAAGACGATCCTTGATGAAGGCAGATTGGTTGGGAGAGACAAAACCAGGGAGAAGCCGTTTAAGCCTATTAGCAATGAGTTTCGAAATCACCTTTTATGTAACATTACGGCAGGAGATTGGCATATAATCCTTCACCTCTATAGCCTCCTTCTTCTTTGGGATAAGCGCTAATATGGTAGCATTGACTCCCTTGGGGAGAAAACCAAACTGAAAGAAAGACTGAATAGAAGTAACAAAATCCTTGTGGACTATTGGCCATGTCGCTTTGAGGAATTCCACTGTGTAATCGTCTGGTCCAGGACTCTTATCCTGTGCATCCAGAAAAGGACGTCTTTTATTTCTGCACTGGTGACATCCTTTTCTAACATTCTTTTCCAACAATCTTTTTATTTTATTGTTTCAAGATACATTTGTGTTTCGTTTGTACATCAATAAGTTTTTTTTCTCTTTCATTTATTGTTTTTAGATATATTTGTGTTATCGTTTTCTAATATTTTAGATATATTCTGTTATTTTAAAATGATTTAAATTTTTTAGAAGACTGAGTATGAGTGACTGAGCACGAAAGGAGCACAGTTGTGTAAAACTGAGCACGATTGTGCAAGATAGAGCATGATTGTGCAAGACGACCACGACTGTGCAAGATGGAGCAATCTTCTCTAAATTTTCAAAATGGAATCTCTAGAATCTCAAAAAGTGGCTTACAAAAAGTCTCAAGTTGTAGATAAACAAACATAGTTTGTGATTTAGATTTTGAGGGGTTTTTATATTCATTATAGAAAAAACAGAAATAAAAGCCGGCTAAAGAAAATTGGTTTTCCCATCAGAGAAGCGGACCAATTGGTCCTTTAGTCTCATACCTTAAACTCTTCGTTGTTACAGATAGGGACCGATCAGTCCAAATAAAAGACCGATTGGTCCTTCAGAAAATCTGCTTTGGTCACCTTTGATTGGAGATTGATCGGTCGGTAAAATGGGCCAATCGATCCTTGTCCCTTATCTCTACTTCTCGCACTAATTTGACCCAACTAGTCCAACAGTCTCCAACTCGGTTAACTTCCTAGCACCTGCTGAAGATTCAAAACACAATTCGAAAGACACAAAATATGGACACATACATGACAAACAACTCAAAATGAATACTAAAAAACGAAAAAATATTCTTTTTTGTTTTTTTGAATCTAATACTAAATTATATTCAAAAGAAAAAAAAAAAAAAAGCTTTTTGTTTCATTGTTTAAAGCAAGATTGCGTTTAAGACTGTTTTTAAACTTGATCTTAAGTCATCTTGAATAAAATCTGGCGGTGAACCACCGTTGAATGCGAGTATCTCCTCCATCCCCAAGTGTGCTCATGTCGTTACGGACATTCTTATCGATCAATTTTACCAGCTTGTCTGATGTCAACGATGCTTCCCCATGGCGTCTGTCATTGCGTTCTTGCCAAAGAGCATGTATAGTGTTTTGAAAAGTGTACCCCAAGAGAAACCTTTGTGTTGTATCCAGTTCAGTACCCACACAAGTAAAGCCATAACCTCTGTCCAATTAGCCGTGAATTTGTTTGACAATAGTCCTTTCACTAGCGCCTCCCATACCTGCTGCGAAAAAGGACATTGAAAGAATAAATGCTCCCTTGTCTCCGTTAGGTGGCTGTAGAACACACAACTTGTGTTGACATTTGAGTTCCATAGTATCATCCTTTCCCCTGTTGATATTCTGTTTTTTTTCCACCAGTCATGTAATGAAAGCATACTTGGGAGTATCATGGAGAAACCAGATAGCTTTGTAGCCTTCCATTGGTGGATGGGTTGTGCGAATGTTCAAACAAGTATTCTTCGTGTTAAACTACTTGTGGTAGTTATCATTCCTTCCTTTCCATAAAGCCACATCGTCTCCTTGAGACCGAGTAAGAGTAATTTTCCTTATCTCTTCCTCTATTGCATTAAAGAGAGCATGTCGATGTCTTCTTCGTCTTGTCATTTCCATTACTTCAGCCAGTGTACTTGATCTCGGTAAGCCAAGATCAAGAAAACCTCATTCTCCTACTTTCTCTTGCAAGTAGCCCAGAGAACACCAATTATCAAACCAAAAGGATGTGGATTCGTCGTTCTTAACATCAATCCGATGAAACTGTTTTGCTGTCTCACGATACTTTAGTAGCTTCTTCCAAATCCATGATCCATTTGTGGTGTTGTCCTTCTCAACCCATATAGTACCACTGCGAAGTAAGTATCTCTTCACCCATTCCACCCAAAACAATCTTTTATCAGATAAAAGCCGCCAAAGTAACTTCAAAACACTCACTTTATTTGCTTCTTCAATCGATCTTAGTCCTAATCCCTCTTTTTTTTGGGTCGGCAAACCTCAGACCAATATACTTTTGTTTTCCTTGCATTCAACGAAGGACCAGACCACAAAAATGCAGAACATAACTTATCTATCTCTCGAATACAAGCTTTTGGAAGTCTAAAGGCAAAGATCCAAAAGTTAGTAACACTGAATATTACTGAGCTTAGTAGTTGTAGTCTCCCAGCAAAGAATAACATCCTTGCTTTCCAAGAACTTATCTGCAGTCGGATCTTCTCAAGTAGAGGTGAGTAATCTGCAGAGAACATTCTCTTAAGTAGCAAGGGTAAACCAAGGTACCGCACCGGAAGAGTGCTAGTGGCAAAGGGAATTTGTTCAAGTATCGCTTCTCGTTGTTCTAGAGAGACCCCTGCCATGTAGATAGTCGATTTTTCGAGGCTAATGTGGAGGCCAGAGTGCACTGCAAAGTCCTCAAAAACCCCCAAAGCACCTGAAATCGATGTCTTGTCCCCCTCAACAAAGACCATCAAATCATCAACAAAACATAAATGGGTGAGCTTCAGAAGTTTACATTTTGGGCGAAAACCAAATTCCCTATTGCAAGCATCTTGGTCTAGCTTCCTTGAAAGGACTTTCATGCAGATTACAAAGAGGTAAGGGCTGAGAGAACAACCTTGATGGAGACCGCGCAAGCTGCCGAAGTAGCCCACTAATTCTCCATTTACTTGGACAGAAAAAAATGCAGTGGTAACACATGTTTGGACCCACGTATTGTTCAGGGAAATCAAGTGCTCGCAAGGTATTGAGGAGGAAGCTCCACTGAAATGATTCAAAGTCTTTTGATATGTCAATCTGCATTGCACACCTTGGAGAGACTGTTTCCTTGTGATAATATTTGATAACCTCTGTGGCGAGAAGAATGTTTTCCATTAACAATCTGTCATTGACAAAAGCATATTGGTTTGGAGAGATGAACATTGGAAGCATAATCTTAAGCCGGTTTGCAAGGATCTTGGAGATTACCTTATATAGAACATTACAGCAGGATATCGGTCTGTAGTCTTTCATCATCGTCGCTTTCTTATTTTTAGGAATAAGAGCTAAGATGGTGGAATTTACTCCCTTTGGTAAGAAGCCAGTTCTAAAAAAGGATTGTACTGCCACCAGTAAGTCTTCTCCCACAGTCGACCAAGATTCCTTGAAAAAATCAACATTAAACCCATTCGGACCTGGAGATTTATTGCTCGGCATTGCAAAGAGAACCCGTCTAACCTCTTCCTTGGTAACCTCATGCGTAAGTAGGCTTTATCACTTTCATCACACTTGAAACCTAAGATACTTTCCAGCTCCTCACGTAACCAACAAACATAGTCTGCAGGTGTGAAAGTGAGGAAAGCTTTGAAATATCTTTCTGCTTCAAACTTGATTTGGTCATGTTGCCATCGTCACACTGAATTTCCTTGATATTGTTCCGGAAATCTCTTGATGTGATCATGGATGAAGCTAATGAGGATGAGCTTGTAGCTGAGCTTGAACCTGAGGAATATGTAGCTGAGCTTGAATCAGAGGAGCTTGTAGCTGAGGAACCATTGTTTGTACCTGAAGGACCAATGACTAGAGCAAAAGCTAGGAAGCTAAGAAATACACTTCATAGGCTTACTCAAAAGATTATAGCCAAAGAGAGCATGAGAAAATCAATTGGGGATGATACCTATCAAGTCCAGCCCACTTTGAGCCTAATTCAAGTCCAAGAAAGCCCAAAATAATCACTTTCTTTTGTGGTCAAAGAGGGATGACGAAAATGGAGTTCAACTCACCTTGGGAATGACACATTGGAAAGGAAACCTTGGGAAAGAAAACTTCAAGAGTTGGGTCTCCATTCAACTACCTATATTTATTATATTTTAGTTTCAAGAACATTTAATACTTGGCCTTGTTACCAAGTTTATTATCCCTACATAAACACATGTAATCTCATTTGAGAATAATCAATCAATTTCCTTTTCATTTTATGAGTTTATCTCTTTGTTCTTTGTCTAGAACACTTCTTTGTTTCTTGGTGTGTAATATCCACGTAACAGCCTCCTCTTGCTGGACTACTGTGTCATAACTAGCAGCGATTAGAGTTGGGAATATCAGCAGCCTTCCGCAACTGTTGTGCGACCCTTCAATCCATTAAATATCCCTTGTTGCACCTTGCTTCTTGGCGAGTTTCTATCTTTTCTAATCCGGCTGAGTGATCCTCGAATTTGGGCGTATCAAGCGGTATCAGAGTCACTCAACCGGTACTTGTCTGTTCATCTTCTCATCTTCCATTTCTAAATATTTATTCTTTTTCTTTCTATCTTAAATCTGGGTCATCTCCTTACCTAGGCCATTTTTATTCTCAAAAGAAAAAACAATTCTAATATAAAAAAAAAAAAGAAAAAAGATTTGCATTTGGCTAGGTGGTAGAAGAGAAATCTTGCTGGCTGAGGAGAAATCCAGCCTTAGAGTGGTTAAAACAGATTTCACAAAATCCTCTTGTCTTTCTATCTTCCTTCTTCCCTTGTTGCTTGGGAATTCCATTGGGTTGCTTGGATTTGTTCTCTTAGAACTTAGGGAGAAAGCTCTTGAGTGACCTACCAAAATCGAGAGAAACACTTGTGTGTGTGAGGATTTTTTATCTGCTAACTTTTGGTGTTAAGTTTTCAGGAAACCATGGAAAGTGATGGAGAAAGAGATCGGCCAGGAAATTCTGTCGCCGGGCTATCTAACTTGCAAATGAGGGCATTGAATGATACTATTACTAACCTTATGAATACAGGTCTAGAAGAACTACACGAGATGCTCGACGAGATTCAGAATAGCCAACAAACCTGTTCTAGACCCGCAGCCAGGAGAGAACATTCAAGGAGGACTTAATGGCCCAAGGAGGAAATGGAAGAAGAGGAGTTCCATGAAGAAGATGATCGATCCACCAACCGAACTAGACGAAGTCATAGAAACCATGATCAAGGTGATGTTAATCCTTTTGGTACAATAAATGACAATTTAGGTGGTTTAAAACTTAAAACTCCAACCTTTGAAGGTAAAAACGATCCGGATGTTTACCTAGAATGGGAAAGGAAAATGGAGTTAATGTTCGATTGTCAAAAATTTTCTGAACTCAAGAAGGTTAGGTTAGCAGAAACTGAGTTTATTGGCTATGCTATTAACTGGTATGATCAAGTTATGACTCACAGGATAAGTACAGATGGAAGACCAATAGCTTCATGGGATGAGCTCACTACATTGATGAGGAAATGGTTTGTGCCGGTTCATTACCACAGAGATCTCCACCAAAAACTCAAACACTTGCTTCAAGGAACCAAATCTGTGGAGGACTATTTCTAGGAAATGGAAAGCTTAATGATCAAGGCAGATGTAGATGAAACCTTAGAAGCTACCATGGCCAGATTCCTTGCAGGCCTCAACCGGGAGATTCAGGAAAGAATGGAGTTTCAAGAATATGAAAGCTTGGAGGAAATGTTGCACAAGGCGATTCTAATCGAACAACAAACCAAGAGAAGTGGTTTCTCTAAACCTTCATTTGCTCAAAAACCAAGTTATCAAGATAAAGATAAGTCTCCAACCCCATCAAATTCAATTTTTAAGACTAATGCTCATGTTCGTCTTGATAAAGGAAAGACAGTCGAGACCAACAATCGGGATATTCGGTGTTTCAAATGTCAAGGACTTGGACATTATGCCAACAAGTGTCCAAATCAAAAGGTAATCATCCTCCTATACGACGGTGAAGTGGAGTCCGAGGACGATAAAGAAAAAGAGAAAGATCTCGGTCCAATCTTTGACGAAGAGGAAGAACAGTTTGAATATCCAACTCAAGGGACACTTCTGGTCACTAGGAGATCATTGAGCGTTCAGCCTAAGTCCAATGACCGAGAACAAAGGGATAATCTCTTTCACTCTAGATGTTTAGTTCACAATAAAGTTTGTTCTTTAATCATTGACGGTGGAAGTTGTACTAACCTTGCTAGTGATACTCTTGTTAGGAAGCTTGGACTTGAGACCAGACCTCATCCGCGTCCCTTTAAACTGGAATGGTTGAATGAAACGGGTGAACAATATGTCAGGGAGCAAGTCACGGTTCCTCTTACCATCGGCCGATATGAAGACGAGATCCTGTGCAATGTCCTTCCCATGGATGCAAGTCATATCCTTCTAGGAAGACCTTGGCAGTTTGACATGAGGACGATACATGATGGCGACACCAACCGACATTCCTTTGAGCATAAAGGAAAGAAGATCACTCTGGTTCATTTAACTCCGTTGGAGGTCCATCAAGACCAGGTCGAGTTGAAGAAAAGCCGGGACAAAGAAATTAAACCAGCAAAACCTGAGGTATCTCCTAAGAACTCCAACTTCTTTGTCAAAGAGAGTCAAGTAAGGAAATATTTTTACTCTCAACAGTCATTGCTTTTGCTTGTGTATAAAGAAACACTAATAGGATTTACTGACCTTGTACCGGACCTCCCGAGTGATTTGATAGATGTTTTGCAGGAATTCTCAGATATCTTTCCAGAAGAGAACCCTAATGGTTTGCCGCCAATAAGAGGTATAGAACACCAAATTGACTTTGTCCCAGGTGCGTCACTTCCAAACCGGCCGGCTTATTGAACCAATCCATTGGAAACAAAGGAACTTCAAAAGCATATTGGAGAGCTTCTTGGAAAAGGTTACATCAGGGAGAGGCTAAGCCCATGTGTTGTACATGTTCTCCTTACGCCTAAGAAGGATGGCTCTTTGCGCATTTGTGTAGATTGTCATGCCATCAACAACATCACGGTAAAGTATCGACATCCTACTCCTACTCAGCCTTGGCATGATGTTTCTACGGATTCTATGCTTGGTTTGCCTAGAACTAGGACTGGTAAAGATTCAGTTTTTGTGGTCATTGATCGATTTTCAAAAATGGCGCATTTCATACCTTGTCACAAAACTGATAATGCTTTGCATGTTGCTGAATTGTTCTTCAAGGAAATTGTTCATTTGCATGGAGTGCCTAGGTCAACTGCATCTGATAGGGATATAATGTTTTTGAGTTACTTCTGGAAAAGACTTTGGTCTAAACTAGAGACTAAGTTGCTATTCTCCTCTACTTGTCATCCGCAAACTGATGGACAAACTGAAGTAGTTAATAGAACTTTGTCTACTCTCTTGCGCGTTTTGAACAAAAAGAACATTAAATCTTGGGGAGATTGTTTACCACATGTTGAGTTTGCATACAATCAATCAGTTCATTCTTCAACTAAGTTTTCTCTGTTCCAAATCGTTTATGGCTTTAATCATTTATCTCCATTGGATCTAACCCCTCTACCTTTGAGTGAAAGAGCTAACTTGGATGGGAAAAAGAAAGCTGACCTTGACAAATAGATCCATGAGAAAGCTATAATAAACATTGAGGAGAAGACAAAGCAATATGCAAAATAAGTTAACAAAGGAAGGCGCAAGATGGTATTTAAACCCGGAGACCAAGTGTGGGTTCACTTGAGGAAAGAACGGTTTCTCGCTGAAAGGAAATCAAAACTCATGCCTAGAATTGATGGACCCTTTGAGATCAAAAGAAAGATCAATGACTATGCCTACCAACTTGATCTTCAAGGTAAGTACAATGTGAGTTCAAGCTCTAATATTTCTGATTTAGTTCCTTTTGTGGTAGATGATCCAGATTTGGGTCAAATCCTTTTCAAGAGGAGGGGGATGATGTGATCATGGATGGAGCTAATGAGGATGAGCTTGTAGCAGAGCTTGTAGCTGAGCTTGAACCTGAGGAATATGTAGCCGAGCTTGAATCAGAGGAGCTTGTCGCTGAGGAACCATTGTTTGTACCTGAAGGACCAATGACTAGAGCAAAAGCTAGGAAGCTAAGGAATGCACTTCATGGGCTTACTCAAGAGATTATGGCCAAAGAGATTACTCAAGAGATTATGGCAAAAGCTAGGAAGCTAAGGAATGCACTTCATGGGCTTACTCAAAAGCTAGGAAGCTAAGGTTGGAGTTTTACAAAAATTTATCAGCTATAGTAATCAGACTCAGCCTCTCATAGTGTTATGGACCAACTCTTTGCTTGAGATCTAAGAAACGATTGAAGGCTAAGCTCCCTCTTAACCCTAATTCTCTCTTAGAGATTAAGGTTAATTCTTGGGGTTTGATATTCTCATTAGCATAAGGAGTCCTTTTATAGACCCTAGTACAACCGACCTAAACATTAATAAATAAATATTTCAAAGCCTTAATCTAATTATGAAAAGGAAACCTAATAATCTAATAATAAGTTAAGGCTTCATGGTCTACGTGATACCACGATCCGTATCATTACTCCCCTCCTCGATTAGGAGCTTGTCCTCAAGCTCCGGTTTGTCTCTATTAGCTTCTTCGTCTCTTCCCTCCACGTCGACTTGTCTTTCAAGTCTCATGTCTTTTGCTTGTTGAATCCTCAACGCCATAGCTTCAGATAGAGACTCCTCCTCCTCAATCTCCATCGCAAGGAGTGATTTGTTGATGATCCCCTCCGCCATGTGAGTCGGTGATTTTAGCTCCAACACAGCTCGTATCTCCGGCTCGACCGAAGCTTCAGCTCCTAACGTTGCCGTCACGGTCTTCACGGCCAGTGGTTTTGAAGTCATTCTCTCCACCTCCTCTCTCCTCATGTGGTTTGGTTCCTTTATCTTTGAAACCGGAACGGCAACCAACACCGGATCTGGTTTTGAAGTCACCGTCTCCATCACCGCTGCTTGGAACTCCTTCAACATCTCCATAATCTTTTCATAGTGCTTATTGAATATCTTATCAAAGTTTCCCATCAGATCGAACGGCTCAGCTCCCTTCATAGGATTGTTCCGCTCTGATACCAAATTGTTATGAACTAACTCTTTGCTTGAGGTCTAAGAAACGATTGAAAGCTTAGCTCCCTCTTAATCCTAATTATTTCTTAGAGATTAAGGTTAATTCTTGGGGCTTGATATTCTCGTTAGCATAAGGAGTCCTTTTATAAACCCTAGTACAACCGACCTAAACCTTAATAAATAAATATTCTAAAGCCTTAATCTAATTATGAAATGGAAACCTAATAATCTAATAATAAGTTAAGGCTTCATGGTCTACGTGATACCATAATCCGTATCACATAGAAATTCAATGAACCAGTTGTTATCGGTAACATTTCTTTAAATAAATATAAAATTTGACGACAAAAATATATATATATATATATATATAAAATTCTATTCATTAAAAAAAAAACTGTATTACTTTATCTGTATTCGAATTAAAATATTTTTGAAAATCATATTTGCTTCAAAAATGATTAGCAGAAGGTTATAAAAAGATTAATTACTTCTTGATTTCTTTTCAATAATCTACATTACATTTTAGGGAAAAAAAAGTAGTTTTCATTTATTATATAGGAAGAATCCGACAATTTCGTAACCCTAACACAAAGTGTCTTACCATCCAATGGCAGTGTGAAATCAGATATTTAGATAACGGGTCTCTGATGGAGGATTTCGACGAGTTAATTCTTTGCGCGAGGAGCATAGTAAACCAAATAAGCGATTCGGAATTTCATATTTTAGGATGATTTTAAAGCTCATTATGCAGTTGACGTATTACGTTACAGTCTTACAGATGAAAAGTTTCTTCTTTTTTTTTTTTTTTTTTTTTTCTTCTTTTTTTTTCAGACACTTCCTTAAACACTTAACTGGCTAACTAAAGTTTTGACCAAAAAAAAAAAAAAAACTGGCTAACTAAAGAAACAGAGGATCTTCGGATTGCGTGTTCTGTTTAGGTACGATCGATGCTACACTTTATTCCGAACTCTCATGATGAACTTCGTTCAAGGGATCACTTATCCAAATACTTCACTGGCACAAGTAGAAGCTCATTTTTCTTGTTCACAGTGAGTCCAGGAGCTTCTTCGACGTCGATATCTTCAACAGCTATCCCTTCTGGTAACTTCCATTCAAAATGATACAACATATTCGCTAGACCAAACTCCACCATTGCTGTCCCCATGTACATTGCAGGACACATTCTCCTGCCCGCCCCAAACGGTAACAACTCAAATCTTTGTCCTTTTGTATCAATGTTGCTATCAAGAAACCTCTCTGGAAGAAACTCCTCCGGGTCTTTCCAGGTATTGGGATCACGCCCGATTGCCCATACATTGACATGAATCTGTGTCTTGGGTTGAATCTTGTAGCCATTGATCTCAAATTCAGTCATTACTTCTCTTGGGAGCAGAAGAGGTGCTGGAGGATGTAGCCTCCATGTTTCTTTAATCACCATTTTCATGTAATGGAGTTGATCTATGTCTTCGAAGCTGATTATTTCTCTCTTGCCAAATTTGTTTCGAATTTTAGATTGTACTTTCCTCATCACTCGTGGGTTCCTCGCAAGTTCTGCCATCACCCATGTCATGGTTGCTGCAGAAGTTTCGATTCCCGCTAAAAGAATGTCCTGTTACAAGAAAACATTACCAAGTCAAAAGAACATATTTCTTGCCATTAGGTTTTGAATATTTAAATAACTAATTACCATCAAGATTGCTTTGATATTGTTTCTTGTGAACTTGTTATTTCCAACAACAGCTTCTTCTTTCTCCAATTTCAAGAGCAAGTCCACAATATCTTCACTGCCTCCTTCCTTTTCCTCTTTATGCAGATCAATAACTTGTTCATAGAACGCATCGAGATCTCGTGCGCTTTTTTCTGTCCTCCCTTGCAAACCAGTGAACCGGTCAATGATCCAACCGATGTAGGGAATAAAATCTGAGGCAGAGAAACTTCCCATCATCTCGAATGCTTCACAGATTAGCTTGTTGAATCCGTCATTGCTAAGCACAGTTCCTTCAAAGCTCACACCAAATGCTATCCTACATACTATACTTACAGTCAAAGAAAGACACTTCTCGTTCAGTTTGACCGGACTATTTTGAAAAGCTGATTCCGCGAATGAATCGATCAGTTTCTTGACTTCCTCGTCCTTGATGGGTTGAGTTGAGTGAATATTCTTAGCACTGAAGAGCTCTTGAGTACAAAGCTTCCTTAATTCTTTCCAGTAGTCATTATAAGGAGAGAAAGATATGTCCCGATTGTTGTAAGAAAGCTCTCTTCCCCCTGAGGAGTATGATTTGAATGAAGTAACGATTCAAAACTTTAGTATGTCAACTGATTTATAGTGTACCTGCTAAGGAAGGACGGCTACAACAAAGGAGGTCATGGTCTCTTAGAGCTTGTTTTGCTGTCTCTGAGGACGAAAGTATGATTGTTGGGACTTTTCCAAGCTTCAAAAGCATCACAGGACCATACTCTTTTGAGAGCTTCCATAGTGACTGATGTGGTAATTCTCCGAGCTGATGCAAGTTTCCGATGATAGGTAAACCAGGAGGAGACGGTATTGGTTGATGTTGTCGCCGCTTTGCGCGTTTCAAAGCGGTGAGAAGAAGAAAGATGATTAGGAAGAGAAGTGATAGAATCAAAATGTTTGCCATCCTTTCTATTATATTGTTTTACCGATGTATGAAGAAAACTCATGCCTTAGTATATATATACAACTTTGGGAATTGCTCACTTGATAAATTTAAGGCGACGTGAAAATTTGACTAAACGGATGATGACAAAAGAGAGCCTAGCTCAGCCACGTATACTAACTTTTCTTAGTCATCACCACGTTAACTAACTATTACCATTTTTTGCCTCGTTATTAAAATAAAAGTATATATATACCACAATTATGACTTTGAATCCATAGAAATTCGGCATGTTAACTACTATATCTATAGAAAATAAATAACTTTAGAAGTGCTTTTATATACATATTTTACGTTGACTAAATTAATCATAATCTATTTAGAGAGAAATTGTAGCTTTTAAAATTATTTATTTATTTATTTTAATTTTTGTTTTTTACAAGCTGAAAAAGCTTCCGGTGGTATGTTACTGAAACTTCAAAAGTTACTAAAGTTTATGTTTTAAACAAGCATGTAGCCTCGGTTCAAAGGACAAATAAAAGTGTAATTAAACTCGTCAGTCGTCACAATATTGTCGCGATTCACTGTGTGCATGCAGCATGCAGACCACTTGGACTTGGTTAAATGGACTTTGACCCAAGTGTTACTTATTCGTAATGCACTAGTAAAAAATTTATTGGAAGATTTAGGGTGTACTCCAAATTAGGTAATATTATCAGAATTAACAAATCTTTTTTTTATTACTAGAATATTTCATGTATTTTCAAAATATACAATGTGTCCTTGTTTTATGTTACGGAAAAAAACGTAATTGTAAAAATGTCATTGCCACGTCAGACATCACGTCAGAAATCGCTGGCGTGTATTAAATAATTCAGCCGTAACACATTACAGAGGTAATGACGGCTGAGTAATGGTATGCTGCGGCTGATTTATGGAAAAAACATTTGAGTAAGAGCATACGGCTGACTTAGAGCATAACTCAATCAAGCGTTACGGCTGACTTAATGAAATCTGGTTGAGTTATGCCATAACTCAGCCGCCATTACATCTGAGCTATAATCCGATGGTTGAGTTGTAAAATTTTTGGTTGAGTTGTAAAATTTGTGGTTGAGTTATCACTACGACACGGCTGAATTATCATTCTGAATCTGGATGAGTTATGAACAACAGCTGACTTATGAGATGTGGTTATGGCTGAGTTATGGTTAAGTTTTATAACTAAGCCGCCATGAGCTGATTTATCGTAAAACTCAGCCATTTTACGGCTGACTTAGTAACAAAAGATTAATTAATAGAATATCATTCAGTTACGGCTGACTTATTTAACGATACGGCTGAGTTACAAATTTTCAGTTGAGTTATGATATTAAGCGGCTGAATTTGGCAGCCATTTTTTTGCTTTTTAATTACTGTAATATTATTCATGTTGCGGCTAAGTTATAATTTTGTTTGATGGCTGATTTAATTAGGCTGATTTACATGTTAGTTTGGTGACTCACTTGCCACTTCGGACGCATAATCCATGTCAGCATTCCATGTCATCATCTTCTCCGGAAATACGAAACGTCGTTCCTTCGACTCTTGTTCTTCAACTGGTTAAAAAGTGTTCTTCACCTTGTTCTTCTCCTTCTTTTTCTCCTTGTTCTTCACTTCTTAATTACACTCATTCTTATTAATTTTCCTCATTCTTCTTCATTTTCTTTCATGGATCCACTTACTGTAATTGTTGTTTCCGGTAATTGGGTAAAAAAACACAAATATGTATTTAACACTGACAATAGAGGGTGTAGAGTTGTGCAGATAGATGCAGAAACAACACACGACAAGCTTGTGAAGCTTGTTTTTGATGACTACGGATTGAACGCGTTGAGCCATGAGCTAAACGCATGTTCTTGATTTAAACAAGTTGGACACAATGCAAAAAATTGTCCGATGTAGTATTCTTTAATACATTTGTTTTATTTTGTGCAATAACTCAGGCGTCAAGCATTATAACTCAGCCGTCATATTAATCGACGAGACCTTTCGTTTTTCCGTAAATATTATAACTCAGCCGTCAAGTAATATAAATCAACTGTTTGCTCACAAAACATTATAACTCAGCCGTCATATGAATCGACGAGACCTTTCGTTTTTCCGTAAATACTATAACTCAGCCATTAAGTTTTTTTTCGGGTTGTGACGTGGATTATAGAAGATGATGTGTATTTTAATTTGCAGATGTGTAGTTTTTATTATTTTTTAATCAAAATCGAAAAATAAATCCAAGGGGTAAATTGTAGTTACACTCTGGACACTAAATATCTGAACAATTTTTAGAAAATGTATTCATATCAAAAATAAACTAACTTTTGGATAACATCTGAGTAATTCTTTCAATTTTATTTCATCACAAAAGCGTCCTCGATGCAAACGTGAATTAACAATACTAAACGAGAATCAATATATAATCTAAAAATTGAGCTTTACTTCCCAAAATTAAGTAGAGTATATTCTTCACTAAGTCTTTCATATTCTTAACAGCTTTGTGAGTATGACAATAGCAACATGTCATTGTGTTCAATATTATGTCAGCTTAGATATATATTTCTCCTTCAAACCACATCCACTCAACTTGTTGATTAACCAGAAGATCTCAACAGCTTTACCTGACTAGATGACCCACCAAGAACATATTTTCTTCAATGAGTTATGAAGCTTCCAGCTTGCTTGTAACCAGTCAAACTGATCAAGTATTGACTATTATTTTTACCACAAAAAAAAGTACTAACTGTTTCGATCATACTAACTTCATACTAACTTCTAGTAACTTGATATCATTACCTAGAAACGAGGGTGTCAAGTTGGATAAATTAACCCAAACTAACCCATAACCATAGAAATTTAGTATTTAATGGATAATAAGTCAACTCAACTCAGTAAGCAAATGGTTTGGATCAACCCACAAGTCATTTAGCTTAATGGATTAATGGGTTAAAAAAGTTGATTCATTTTATATCATAATCATAAATTTAGACTTTGTGTAATTTTATAAAATCATAAAATATATCATAATGTCGTTATAATTTTATAAAATCATAAAATATAATCACCCTATTAAACTTCTCCTTAGCAATTTTATCATCAAACTTCACTCTCTTTTTTCTACATCTACATCTAGTGAGCATATATCATAATGTCGTTATAAATTAGATGTTCCACTAGTAGGCTTCCAGAAATAACTCTTTGGACATTTGTTACAATAGGCCCTTTCTTCATCATTATCAGATTTTTCTATTACAAAGTAATTCCACACTGATGATCTCTTATTTCTCTTTGCATGATGAGAAGAATTTACTGTATTCTAGATTGTGATGTATTTGATGATGATGATTGTCCAACAACACCACTAGGAGCTTCTTCTTCATCATTCCATTCATTCATCACTTGTTCTGCAAACCACAAAACAGTTAAGACAATCACTCACTAACAATCGCTCAACAACACAATCAAGACCCTTTATTAACGCTCCAATGTATGCCTTAGACCAATAATCATCTTCCGGAAAACACCATGTCATGACTTAGATTGACTAAAGGGTGTATGCACACTTCAAACATGACAATTCCTGAGTGAAATGCCTAATACATAAGCTAATAAAAAAAAAACCCAAAATCTGTGAAATTTCTCGAATGGTAAGAGCAAAGAAGCTCGATTTTGTTCCAAAAATATGTGATTAGAAGAGATTAGAAGAACCATAAGGACACAAAATCCAAAACCCAATCAATCAAATTCAAATGTTCCAACAAGAGAACAGAAGAACCCTAAAAAACACAAAATCAAACATAAGCAAAAATTTAGGAAACCCCAGAAATTTGAGTCATTCATACCGTCGAAGATCAAAGAAGAAAGGATAATGGAGAAGCATGAGTCTGTCGAAGAATAAGAAGAAGAAGAAGAAAAATAAGAAGTTTGAATCGATCGAAGAAAAAGGAAGATAGCTTGGTTTTGTTCAATTTGGTTTACATATTTAATTAAAATAAAAATGGATTTAATTTGGTATTCAAAATCAATTCAACTATGTTTGGTTTGGTTTAAGTTAATTCATCAACCATTTTATCCCAATCCATTAAATCCATAAACCAGTTTGATCCATTAATCCATTAAAACCCAAACTATCCATCCAATAAATTTTTGGATTGGTTTGGTTTGAGTTGATCCATAATTTTAGATCCATTTTGACTCTCCTACCTAGAAATGATCCATAATTTTGGATATATTTTGAACGTTATGTAACTTTCAAGAATCAACAAGAACCTCAACGCTTTTTATGTCACACCTAGGCTTGCACAAGAAGGATACTTTCTCTTATTGCTCACATTGAATGTAATAATTAATAAATACACCAAGTTTACAACTTAATACGACATCACAAAAATTAATAATATCGTCCTGCATTGACCCAAACATAATTCAGTGAGCGTTACATTGTTGAATTTATTAATATGATCCAGTGGAGCAGGGGTGCGCAGGGGACTTGGCTTCTCTGCAATTGTACCACTGAAACGAGAGATCATTTATTGTTTGCCTGCAGATTTAGTTCAGAGGTCTGGAAGGCGTCTGCTCGAACAATTTACAAGGCTAAGTATTCTACTGTTTGGCACTCAATCCTCTCCTTTGCATGTGACAACTGGGGTACTCGGGTTCAGGGATAACTAGCTCGTTCAGTTCTGCAAACAACAGTCTACTGCCTCTGGCAAGAGTGTAATGGCCGGGCGCATGGTGAGCCTCCATACCCTGCTTCTCATCTCATTCACATGATTGATCGACACATGCAAGACCAACTGCTAGCCATTAGCCTTATGGGAGATCGAAGATCCGACGATGGGTTACAACTATGGTTTGGCACAAGATCTTCAGTGTTCCTCTTCTATGACTGTTTAAAAACATTTCTGCTCTATGATGCACTTGATGTAACAAAGCTATTTTTCTTTTGAATATAATTTAACAGTAAATTCAAAAAAAAAAAATTATTAATATTGACACCATGACCGGCTCACTTTTTTTGGATCTTGTGTCCAATTTATATTTTTTTCTAGAAAATTAGAGTTTTAATTGCAAAACTTCAAATTTTAAGATCCTAAATTACAAAATATCTAAATTTAGGGCCTTAAACCTTAAAAAATAAAAAAATAAATAAAAAAAAAATCAGGAGACATGGTTCCAAAGCACCGCACTGCCTCTAAGCCCAGTGTCGGCTCAAGGTTTTTAAGGGCCCCTGGACAAATTTTTTTTTTAAACCTCTGTTATATGGTTAAAAATATAGATTTCATTTTGATAATATACAAACAATTAACAATATTATAAAAATTTATTTTCGTTCTGGAGTCAGTTGAAATAATTGTGGAAAATAAAATATCTTTTTAGTTATTGACTCATCAAAATAAATCCTTAAAACATATTTTAACTAGATTAGGACCCGTAGGCAGGTTTAATGCTTTATAAATTAAATTAAATTTAATAAAAAATATTATGAAAATTTATTGTATTTTATTTATAAATTTTATTTTTTTATAATACATTGATTTATATCCATTTACAAATCTTTATGTATGTTACTATTAAAAGTGTATTTTTATACTTAAATATACTCTATGTTACAAATATATTCTTTATCACCCCTTAGAAAATGTCTATATGTATTTTTATACCTAAATATACTCTATGTTACAAATATATTCTTAAGCCAACTATTTACTTTCACTTCTGCATAGTTTTTTAATCACTAAAATTGTTGGCTCAAAAAACATTTTGAATATAAAATATATGACATAATATACTAATCAATGATGTATCATCACAATAATGTATGACCACCATGGAGAAAACCTCGGCTTCGCCCTCATCCCTTATTGAGATAACCTTGTGTCCAACCTTCTCACCCATAGAAAGAACCTCGGCTCTGCCTCCTCCTATGTGGAGAGAACATGTTCACGTCTTTTTGCTATTTCAAAATGGCTTGCTCCGACAACTAATGAAAATAAAAACCTTTTTTCTAACGTCACAAAATCTTTTGATAATAACTAATGTTAAATTTCCCAATGTATTCGTGATAGTAACTATGCAGAAATGAAAGTAAAATAGTTGGCTTAATGTGTTTATATATTATAAAAATACTAATCAATGATGTATCATCACAATAATGTATGACCACCATGGAGAATACCTCGGCTCTGCCCTCATCCCTTATTAAGAGAACCTTGCGTCCAACCTCCTCCACCATGGAGAGAACCTTGGCTCTGCCTTCCTCCTTTGGGGAGATAACCTTTCGTCCAATCTCCTCCACCTTCCTTCCTATGGGAGATAAGCTTGTGTCCAACCTTCTCCACCATAGAGAGAACCTCGGATCTGCCCTCCTCCTGTGTGGAAAGAAAATGGTCACATCTTTTTGCTATCTCAAAATGGCTTGCTCCGACAACCAATGAAAGTAAAAACATTTTTCCAACGTCACAAAATCATTTGATAGTAACTAATCTTAAATTTTCCAATGTATTCGTGGAAGTGTCTTAGACATATCATGATGTAGCATCTGTCTCTATAACGCCTCAACCGCCACCTTGCTTAGTGAGCCCATGTCCACTCTCAGTCCATGGGCTCTCCTTCCTAAGTGGGCCCTACATCTATTCTCGGTCCGTGGATCGACCCATATTTGATGGCCGGTTTGTTACGTCTGGAAGGCTTTAATAACTTGTCCTTTCCACAAACCTGGGTGATATGCTCATATTTAACCCTGAGCTACTCTCTCCAATTAAGAGATCAATTGTAGTACTTAGGGATCATATCCACAAGGACTCTAGATCACACAATAGATTTAATAATCTTTTAATTATGCTAAACAGAAATATTAATTTAAAAGCAATGCAAAAACAGAATTCAAAAGTGTTGTAAATTCAAGAATTAAAAACGCTAGGCCTAGGGAATTTCTCAGGAATTTATGAAATATTAAATCAATCAATAAATTAGGATTCAAGCAATTAAGATCAGATCTAGAACTCTAAACTCTTTTGTAAAATAAATCAGTTCTCACTGTAAATATTATCTAAATTTAAAACCAGAAAATCCAAATATCTTTGCAAAATTCTAGGTAATGAATCAGCTTTAAAAACAAGTTTAGATTGTTCACAAAATCACTAAATCAAATCTCTTTGCATAAAGTAATTTTGCTCATCAAAAGATTTTATCAGGAAAATCAATTATATTCTCATATCAATTTATTTTCCTAGGTATTAATTCTAGGTGATCAATCAAGAATTAATATGAAGAACAACCTAAGATGAAGATCTAGAAAGATAAAAGAATCCTAAAAATAACAGATCTAATAAATCATAAAAACCCTATGAAAAACTCTGAACCTAACAAGCAGATCTACTCAGACATAATTGCAAGAACACAAATCATGAATAAAATAGATAGCATTAAGAGATTAGAGGAAGAAGAAAAGGAGTTCTGAATCTTCTTTGGAAGGAGTCTTGATTCTTCTCTCCAAAAGCTCTCTAAAAATCTCTCAGGGATTTCTCTCTAAAAAGGTTGCATGAAAAATAAAGCTTAGGTCTATACAATGACCATAAAAATCCTATATATATTCCTTAAACACGTCCATGGACAAATGATGCAAATAAGGAAACTTTGGGGCGGTTCTGTAAATCTTCAAAACTTGTGGGAAAACTTCTGATTTCTTCTTTGGCCCAGCATCGATCGACACATATGAAGCATCGACCGATGCCTTCGCTTGAACTGGTCTCCCAACTTCGTAACTTCAGCCTCAATGCTTGATTAAGCTTCAAATATTCCTATTTAGCTCCATTAAGCTCTCATCCATGCTAAATCCTATAAAGACTCAAAAGACTCTAAAAATACCAAAAAGACTCTATAAATAAGACTTACATCATGGCTAAAAACACCTAAAAACTATGATATATCACAGGGTGTCACAGTCTTTGATACCAACGATTTATGTTTTTCGAATCTATCTATCTATGTTTGTTGTAAGCTTGTATTTGATTAGCCTATTTTATACATCCATTAGGTTGATGAGCTTCTACTCGTTATCTCCCTTTGGGATTGAATGAATAATGGTAACAATTATGTTTGCAAAAAAAAGAAAGGTTTATGACCAACCAATCAAGGTTGAGAAATTAAAAGAAAATTAATTTGGCATAATTAAAAAAACAATAGAAAATTATAAGCACGGTAATATATAAATCCCAAATAATTGAAAGATGAAAATATACATTAAATAAAACAATCTAAAAATACTACAATAAATTTTAAAACAGTATTAGGAAAAGAAGATGCATATATTAATCTTTTTTTTTGGTCAATACATTAATCTTACCTACATTCCCAACTGAAAAAGGAGAATGTAGGAGAAAATTTTGGTTTAAAAAAATAAGAAAAATTTACTTTCCCATTAAAAAAAATTCCCAATTAAAAAGGTTAAAAACATTGTTTTTGAATAAATTAATTAAATATGAGACGATCTATGTTTATATAGAAGTGAGTATTTACAAAATTTAGAATTAATAATTAACTGTGTATTTTCCTTAATCCCTTTTTCTATATTTTTTTTGTAGAATTAATAACTTAAAATTAAAAATAAGTAAATAATATTATAATTTCTAATTTTATGAAATATATATATATATATATATATAATCTCCTGATAATTATTTTAAAAAATTGTGTATTTTTTTTTTATAAATTCTGTAATTTTTGATAATTATATTTTTACAATATTAATATTTTTTTAAAGAAAATATTTATTTTTGTTGTAATCAAATTCTTCCTATGAAATTTTAACTTTTACACATGTCAAAATCTGAGATTAATAACTTGACACAAGTAAAAATCTTGTTATTGGCTAACTTTCAAAAATATTAATACTTTTTAAAAGAAAATATTTATTTTTGTTGTAATCAAATTACTCCTATTAAATATTAACTTTTACACATGTCAAAATCTGAGATTAATAACTTGGCACATGTCAAAATTTTGTTAATGGCTAACTTTCAAACACAAAGTTTCCTTACTTCTTTCCAGTAATCATCAAAAGGAGAGAAAGCAATGTTCAAATAGTTGTAAGAGAGCTCTCTTTGCCCTAAAGAATGATCAAGATCCAAGATTCAAGATTCATGATGTTTGTTGAACTCTTATGGAACAGAGAAACAAAAAGTGGTACCTATCAAGCCTGGACGGGTACAACAGTTTAGGTCATGAACTTTCAGAACTTGTCTTGCTGTTTCAGCGGAAGAAACTACGACTGTTGGTACTCTTCCAAGTTTCAAATGCATCACAGGACCATACTTCTTTGAGAGTTTCCATAGAGACTGATGCGGTAATTCTCCAATCTGGTGTAAGTTTCCAATGACCGGTAAGCCTGGCGGAGACGGTAACTGCCGATATTTTCGATGCTTCTTGTGGTTGTAAACGGCGAGAAGAAAACAGATGAGGAAGACAAGTGAGAGAAGCCAAATGTTAGCCATTTCGGATTGATTGTTGTAGGGAAACCGTTATAAATGTATAACCTCCTTGCTGTCTTCAAATTATTTTCTTCAAATATTATTTAAGATTCTTAATTTTACATTTAGAAAAAACTATTTTGTTTTTTGTTTTTCCTTTGTCTGAAAAATTTGTCATTTTAAAGTCTTTTTTTCTAATGGTGTTAAGTTAGGGACCCTATCTTTTGTTTTTTTTTTCTTGCTGGCTACATATATCATAATAGTTTTATTAAAATTTAATATATTTTTTAACACTCTTATATTATATAATATGAGAAGGTTTTCTCCTAACTTTGCATAACACAACAACATTTGGCAGCATATATTTTTGACATATGTCCTCACTTCTCAATTATTAAACTCTTTTAATTTATTTTTTTTCAATATTACATACCTTATTTTTTATATTCACTAAATTTAAATGATATTTCTGTACTAAAAAATATATTGACATTTATGCAATATCCTTTTAGTAATTATATATAGATATCATTTATCAATATTTTTTATAATTATCATAACATTATAATTTCGCATAGGTATTATTTATCAGTATTTTCTATAATTACCATAACATTATAATTTTGCAAAGAGGAAAAAAATAAATATTAATAATATAATTTTGGACAAAATAAATTTCCAATAATTAAATATTTAAATATTAATATCATAATTTTGGAAAATATAATTTGATGGTTATTAAATTCTTTACTAATTTCAAGCTATAAAAATATTATAATATTATAATAATTATTTGTTGACAAAAAAATTATAATATTTGTTTCACAGTTTTTGTGCCAAAAGATCAAATCAATTTATTCTAAAATAATTTCATAATATAAAACAATATGATATTTATTTTTCTTCAATAGTAATCATTCACACAATTTATTGTATATTAATTCTTCAAAATGTAACTCCCATGATGTGTGAAAAAATTTAAGAAAAAATCTTTCATCATATGAATACACTTTAATGTATTAATTGCAATACAATTTGTGTGTTTCCAACAAAAAAAAAAAAGACACAGACAAAACCTACGGTATATTTATTCTTTGAAATGTAATCATAACTCCCATAATGTTTGACCAAAAAAAATCATATTCTATCTCTCACATAATTTTCTAAATTTTGTAATATTTTATTTTCTCCTTTATGTGATATTTGTAGGTTTTAAAATATATAAGTTGAGTCAAAATTTTGGAGCATATATAGAAGTGAACATGTGAAATGTGGTGGTTATTCATTAGAAAGAGTTAGATGAAGAAAGCCTTGGGAACATAACATATTTTCACTTGTAAATGTTGTTTCGAATGCCTATTTTGTATATCAATATTGTAATTTGTGTTTCTTTTTATCCATTTGATAAATTAGTAATATAAAATTTTTAGGTTTAGATCATAATTCATAACCCTAATAAATTTTATATCTTAGTCATAATATTTATGCTACTTATTACCCGTGCTATATTTTATACAAGTGTGTTTGTATGTATTACCCATGAAAATGAGTTTAAACAAATATTAACTGTTTCAAATACTATTACTTTAAATTTGTTCCTTAATGTTACAACTGTATTTGTATGTATTTATTAACTTTCTTTCCGATAACCATTTCCATGGTCCTTTATTTTATTTATAGGTTATGACTTCTGATGAGAAAAGTTTTGCGATGGTTTAGGGTTTAGGGAAGAGGAAGATTTGGAGGTCTAGGTGATAATCTCATGATATGGGTTTCTAAAGCCATGTGGTTCTTCTAAATTCAGTTTTTATTTTCTTACACAATTTAGTCTTAATTATTTTCTTAAAATATAATTAACATATAATTTCTTTTCACAACATTATTGTTTGGGTTATACCATGTATGCACTTATTTTCTCTTCTCATATGTTCCATTATTTTTCCTAGCCATGATCGATTGTTGATGATATGATGATAGGGCTTACCCGCAAGCAGAGCATGGCAATGGGATTTGACCATGTGTGCAAGTTTCATCAATACACATTTAACAAAACTCACCTCTACCACATGTTTATCAAGTCGAAAGATCCAAAGATCACCCTAAACTAATCTCAATTGCATTCTAGAGAGAGACGGAGGGAAAGAGAGAAGAAAACAATGTCTATGAGAAATAGGAAGATTTGAGTTATCTCGTCTTCCATCCATCGCATGATTTTAGAAATAAAAACATAGAAGAAAAAAATAAAATATCTGGTGAATAATTATTTTATGTTCTCTTAGGTTATACAGTTAACATTAAAAAAAAGTAACTCGAAATACGATGGTATGTTTTTACTCTTTTTCGTAGGTCATTTTGAGTATAATACAACATATATATATATATATATATATATATATATATATTATTATTTTCAATAGAAACGTGTAACACAAAAAACATTTTTTATTTGATATAACAATATATCAATATATAATAAATAACATTTATTTACTCAATTCTAAACTAAAATTCAGTTTGCATTTAGTATATTGAATAGATATAAAGTGCGTGATAAAAATATAGAAATATCTAACAAAGAACTTTCTTTTCCAAATGCAATTAATCAATAAACACAAAGAATTCTACTTCTAGAACAATAATTCATTACAATTAAAATATTTTATTTCTAAAACATTCAAATTATAATAATAAAACTTTTAAAGCATGTGTGAAGCATGCTGGTAATATATAAATATCAAAATTATTTATACCGCCTTTAGTTATCTAATTACTGAAATTAATTACACAGAGAATGAAGGAAGAGGATGAGTTTCAGCTCAAGAAGAGGTTATTCGAGAAATTCAAGCTAATTTCTCGTCCTTCTTGGAGGTGTATGGTTTTAGAAGATATTGATGTTTTATATATTATTTTAAAAGCGGACAAACTAAGACCATATCCAATGTATATCTCAAATTTTTCCTTTAAAATAGAATAACTCTATAATAGAGCAATAGTTAGTGTAAAAAAATAGAGGTGAGAATAGATTTGCTCTATATATAGAGCAATCTGGAGCAAATATTGTTCTATAATAGGGTTTTGACTCTAAAATAGAGTGGGGTTGGAGAGGCCTTAACACATAATGTCCATGCTCAGCCGCATTTTATTTTATATGTAATCAATGTTTTTTTTCCCAACGTAAAAAAATACTTGTACGTCTTGATTGTGCATCAAAACATGAAGTGTTTTATATATTGTGGGATACAAACTAAATATTTTAAAGTATTCATTCATATTAACAAAAAAATTCAGTCTAACACTTAACTAATCAGTAGTCATTCATTTTAATTGACTGAATACTTATTTAAAAACAAAACAAATAACAAACATTAGATAATTTATAGAAACACAAAATATAAAGTTTTAAATATTTTAATAAATCTAAAATATGTTGAAATTATTATAAAGTTATCTCGCGCGATGCGCGAGTCTACTTCTAGTTAGTTTTATATTCAAAGATATTGATATAGTTTTCTTGTCTATGAAAAAATTGTCACAAGAAACTCTTAGGAACCACAACTAGACCAATAAATCTTATCATGATAAGAAACAAAGGAACATAAGGTTTAGTTTTATTTAGTGCAATCTATGCTGTATTATATTTTGTAATCTCAAGAAAAGAAAAAACACAATTTTAGTGATCAATGATCTAACTATCTCACAAGCACCAATACAAGCTCATTTTTCTTGCTTGTATTGAGTCCAGGAGATTCTTCCATGTCTATATCTTCGATCACCATGCCTTTTGGTAATGTCCAGTCAAACTGATACAACATATTAGCTAGGCCAAACTCCACCATTGTTGTCCCCATGTACATGGGAGGACACATTCTCCTACCACTTCCAAACGGTAACAATTCAAAGTTCTGACCTTTTGAGTCAATCCCACTATTAATAAACCTTTCTGGAAGAAACTCCTCTGGGTCTTTCCAGATATCCGGATCACGGCCGATAGCCCATATATTCACATAAAGCCGTGTCTTGACAGGAATCGTGTAGCCATTGATCTCAAATTCAGACATTACTTCTCTTCGAACCATAAGAGGCGATGGAGGATGTAGCCTCCATGTTTCATTGATCACCATTTTAAGGTAATGGAGCTGATTTATGTCATTCAAGCTGATCACTGACTTGTTACCAATTTGACTTCTGATTTCAGATTGCACCTTCTTCATTACTCGTGGGTTTCTCATAAGTTCTGTCATTGCCCATGTCATTGTTATTGCAGATGTGCCTATGCCCCCAATAAGAACATTCTGTGACACGATCACACCAAAAAAAAAAAAAATCTTAGAACCTTCATTGGTTACAGTTTAAGTTGGATTATAAATCAATCGTATATATAGCTAATTAGTTACCATTAAGATTGCTTTCATATGGTTCCTTGTGAGCTTGCCATATCCAATAACAGTTTCCTCTTTTTTCAACCTCAAGAGCAAGTCAATGAAATCTTCAACTCCTTCTTTGTTTACATATTTATGTAGATCAAACATTTGTTCATAGAATGCATCAAGAATACTCACGCTTCTCTCTCTCTGCCCTTGTAACCCTGTGAACCAGTCGATGATCCAGCCACCATTTGGAAAAAAATCTGAGGCAGAGAAGCTCCCCAGAAACAAAAATGTATCGAGGATTAACTTCTTGAATTTGTCACTATCGAGCACAGTTCCTTGGAAACTCACTCCAAAGGCTGACTTGCATATCACGCTTACCGTTAAAGCAGTAAACTTCTCGCTCAAGTTAACCGGTGTTCCCTTAGAAGCCGATTCAGAGACTAAATCGATCAGTTTCTTGACTTCTTCTTCCTTGATGGGTTGAAAAGAGTGGACTCGTTTAACACTGAAGAGTTCTTGCGCACACATCCTCCTTAGTTCTTTCCAGTAATCACCAAGAGGAGAGAAAGCAATGTCCAGATAATTGTAAGAGAGCGCTCTAGGTCCTAAATAATCATTGGCTTTTGTTTAAACCTATGAACACACAAACAAAACCTAAAATGTTTTGAGTGATAGTCACGGTACCTGCTAAGGTTGGACGGCTACAACAATGGAGGTCCTGGGTTTTCAGAACTTGCTTTGCAGTTTCAGAGGAAGAAACTACCACCGTTGGGATACTTCCAAACTTCAAAAGCATCACAGGACCGTACTTTTGGAGAGTTTCCATAGAGATTGATGTGGTAATTCTCCGAGCTGATGTAAGTTTCCGATGACCGGAAAACCAGGAAGTGACGGTGGTTTCTGTTGATCATGTTGCCGCTGCTTCTTGTGTTTGAAGGCGGCGAGAAGAATACAAGAGAGAAAGAGAAGTGAGAGATGAAGAAGATAGAGAGAAATAGAAATAACTTTGTTTTCTTATTTCTTCAACCTTAAGTTTCTCTTACAAAGACATAGTGTTTATATAGGGATACAATGTTAAAACCCTAAAGTCTAGATCCTTCTACATTTGTCCAGCTGGTGTGAGTTGTCTTCAATATCACATGATCCTAGAAGCTCAAATCTATTTTGTAATGTCACTGTCGGACCTCCTGCAGCTTCTGTTGATTCTCTGTTTCCTCTGTTTTTTTTTGTCTTTTGCAACATTTACAAAACCTCTGACTTGTTCTGTTCTGTCTTTGTCTTTGTCTTCTTTTGCAGAAGCTGATGGGCTTGAGCTGGACCTGAGTTCTGTTGGGCCTTTATCACAAACAATGTTATTGGAGGCTGTATTGTTTATACTCCCCCGCAAACTTGGAGTAGGTGGCACAACGACTCCAAGTTTGAATCGCAATTCCTCAAAAAGACCCTACGGAAGTGACTTGGTGAAGACATCAGCAATCTGGTAATCTGCAGAGATGTGATTGACAATGAGATTGCCAAAAGGCACTTGCTCACGAACATAATGATAATGGTTAGCGAAGTGCTTTGTGCGAGCATGAAAACTTGGATTTGCAGTGAGGTACACAGCGGAGAGATTGTCGCAGAACAACTCAGGTGTTTCAAACTGAGGGACACCAAGACTGCGAAGAAGATTCACAAGCCAGGTGATCTCGGAGGTAGCTTCGGACATAGCTCAGTACTCGGCTTCTGTAGAGCTTTTGGAGACCATAGGTTGTTTGCTAGAAGACCAGGAGATGATGTTATCACCAAGGAATGTACAAAAACCACCAGTGGAACAACTTGTTTTGTTGCAGCCGCTATAGTCACTATCACTAAACACTCTCATCTTGCAGTTTGTGGTGTTGCTGAAATAAATTACCATTGTAGTAGTACCCTTTATGTAGCGAAGCATACGTTTGAGATGTTGAAAATCAGAGACAGTAGGAGCATGCATCTTTTGACACACATAATTGACAGAAAACTGAATATCTGGTCTTGTAAGAGTCAGATATTGCAGTTTGCCAGCAAGACTGCGGAAGTATTTAGGATTCTCAAAGAGTCGATCTTGATGTGGAGCTTTGTTGAGTTGTTGTGGTAGCGGTGTAGCAACAGAAGAACAATTTGACATAGCTGCAGCAATAAGAAGGTCTTCCGCATATTTCTGTTGAGAAAGAAACAGGCCACCCGAGTGAAAATGAGCCTGAATCCCGAGAAAATAATGCAGTTGACCGAGATCCTTCATTCGAAAACGTTTGTTGAGCTCTTCAAGAAGGCTGTTGAGGAGGCTAGAGGAATTTCCTGTGATCACCATGTCATCAACATAAAGCAACAGGAAGATAACATCCCCATTTTTAGCACAAATGAAGAGAGAAGGATCAGGAATGCTGCAAAAGAAACCAAATTCAAGCAAAAAATTGCTGAACTTATCAAACCATGCTCTTGGAGCTTGTTTAAGTCCATAGAGTGATTTGTGCAGTAGCCATACATGATCAGGATGTTCTTCATCCACAAAGCTTGCAGGTTGTTTGCAGGTTGTTTCATGTAAACAGTTTCTGTAAGGTCCCCATGGAGAAAAGCATTGTGGACATCCATTTGTTTGAGTTCCCAATTGAGAAGAGTAGCAATGTGGAGAACAGCTCGAACTGTAGGAGTGCGAACAACTGGACTATATATTTCAAGATAGTCAATGCCTTCTTCTTGATTAAAACCTTGAGCAACAAATCTGGCTTTGTATTTGTCTAATGAACCATCAGCATGAAGTTTCACTCGGAAAACCCATTTTGAGCCAAGCACATTCATATAAGATGGAGGAGGAACAAGAGAAAAAGTTCCTGTTTCTTTACAATTTCCCATTTCTTCCCCCATAGCAGCAGTCCAACGTTCGTCCTTGAGAGCCTCGGTGACTGTTTTAGGCATTGGATGAGATACTTTGTGAGAGAGAAGGGCATAGCGTTGATTTGGTTTGCTAATGCCTGATTTTAATCTTGTGATCATCGGATGAGTCGACGCCAGTTGAAGTTCTGCAGTTGATGTTTCAGGTTGATCTCTAGCACCGAATGTGGTCAGCTGAGGTGGTGATGAGAGAACGCTGTTGCCTATAGGAACAAGTTCTAAGCTTGCCGTACACTCAGTACATTCCTTATCACTATCAGCTGAGCAATCGGGTGAACAGTCATTAGACATTGAGAGAGTGGGAGCAGAATCATCTTGAGCTGGAATTGCAGAATCATCTTGAGCTGGAGTTGAGAGAGTGGGAGCAGAGTCTGCAGAATATAAAGGTTCACTTGAATCTTGTTCAGTGACTGAAGTAACTGGAGTGACTGGAGAGAGTTGAGAACCGCTGCAAGAACCTTTGATCCATGCTGTATACAGAGGTGTGGGAACAAAATGTTGTAGAGAAGAGTATGTATCCGCATATGGGAATGAGGCTTCATCAAATATAACATGTCGACTCAAATATACACGACTTGTAGGAGGATGATAGCAACGATATCCCTTGTATTTCTCTGTGTAACCCAGAAAAATACACTTGAGAGACCGTGGATCAAACTTGTTTAATGCATATGGCCCAAGCGTTGGGTAGCAGGCACATCCGAAGGTGCGTAGAGCTGAGTAATCTGGGGCCTTGCTGTGCAAAACTTCATATGGACTATGATCACTATCAAGTGAGGTTGTTGGTAAGAGATTGCAGTGAAAAGTGCCTCCACCCAATAACTTTGAGGTGTCTTACTTTGAAACATAAGAGTAAGACCCATTTCTGTAAGTTGCCTATGTTTACTTTCTGCCAACCCATTTTGTTGTGGTGTGTGTGGACAGGAGATATAGTGTTGTATACCAGAATCTTGCAAGTGATTCAAGAACCTTTGACTTATGAATTCACCTCCACCATCAGACTGAAATATGCCAATTTTGTTTTGAAGAAGATTTTCAACAAGAAGCTGATACTTGATGAATATAGAGCAGAAATCTGACTTTCTCTTAAGACGATAAAACCAACAATATCTTGAAAAGTTGTCAATAAAGACTACATAGAACCTGAATCCCTAAATGGAAGAGACAGGAGAAGGACCCCAGAGATCACAATGAACTCTCTCTAAGGGTCTAGATTCATGAAAATTAGAAGAAACAAACGGCAATTTTGAACTCTTACCTAACCGACACGATTCACACATGTTGGTGGTACTTTTATTGATTTGAATCGCCTTAGTCGCATAAAGAAGTTGGATAACTTGAGTGTTAAGATGTCCCAATCTTCGATGCCAGACTTCATCAGAGGTTTTGATTTGTCTGGTAGAGTAGAACGTCTTAAACTTTCCATCCTCCAATTTGTAAAGACCATCATTTTCCTTTCCCTTTGTCAGAACATGCCTTGTTTGCTTGTCCTTAATAAGAACATCATCAGAATCAAACGTGATTGCACAAGGATAGTCCTTAGTCAATTTTGAAACTGAAAGCAAAGATTTCACTATTGCAGGACAAACCAACACATCTTTTAATGGGAGATTACCTGAAGTAGAAGGTAGATTTGCTGAACCGATGTGAGTTATAGGGAGAAAATTACCATCACCTGCCATGACTGTATCTGTTCCGGTGTAAGGCTGAGCTTTCTGCAAACGTTGAGTGGTGTTGGTAATATGAGCTGTTGCACCGGAATCAGGATACCAAGCACCATCGTCAGTTATATCGGTGATATGAAGAGCAGAGAAAGCTGCAGCTGCAACCTTCGGTTTCTGATACTCTTCATCAAAGCGGTACCAATAATCTAGAGCATTATGTCCTCGTTTGCTGCAGATCTGACAGACTGGTAACTCAGGTTTAGTGGAACCGTGAGAAGAGCTTGGAAACTGAGAAGAGACTGAAAACTGAGGAGATCCTGAGAACTGTTGCTGGAAGCCACGTCCTCTGGTTGAGAAACCGTTTCCACGTCCTCTTCCTCTGCTACCACGTCCTCTGCCTGAGAAGTTGGACGACCACATGGTGTGAAAGGCAAGGTGTGGAGTGACATCAGACGAGTTGGAGTAGCCTTGTAGTCGATCCTCATAACCAGTTAGTCGGGAGATCACATTTTCATAAGTTGGTTGAGGTCTTCGATCCATTGAGTCTTCGATGACAGTGATTATTGGCTCATAGTCACGACTTAGGCCTCTTAAAGCAGCAAAAATCTTCATCTTCTCACTAACAGGATCACCAATGGAAGCTAACTGATCGCAAATGTCTTTAATGCTCCGAAGATAGTCAGACATATTCTTGTCCAACTTTTCAGAGTTTTGCAGGCGACGTTGCAGTTCGAACAGTCTGGAAGAAGAGGTGCGATTGAAGTGAGAAATTAAAGTATCCCAGATCTCTTGAGCAGTTGCAACGCCAACGACTAGACGAAGAACATTCTCAGTCATTGAGCCAAGCAGCCATGCCTTAACGACTTGGTCAGACCTGGACCAACTCTCAAAGTCCAGATTGAGAACATCTTCAACCTTCCCTTCTTTGTTGCGAATAGGTATAGTCTTCTCCGGTGATTTGAGGGCGCCATTAACAAAGCCAAGTAGATCTTGAGTTTGGAGAAAAGATTCGAACTGAGATTTCCAGATAATATAGTTTTGCTCAGTGAGCTTTAGAGTAACACAATTTGAGATGTGTAGTGAAGGAGTAGAGTAGAGGTCCATGTTTCTATCCATGGCTCTGATACCATGAAGAAGATAGAGAGAAATAGAAATAACTTTGTTTTCTTATTTCTTCAACCTTAAGTTTCTCTTACAAAGACATAGTGTTTATATAGGGATACAATGTTAAAACCCTAAAGTCTAGATCCTTCTACACTTGTCCAGCTGGTGTGAGTTGTCTTCAATATCACATGATCCTAGAAGCTCAAACCTATTTTGTAATGTCACTGTCGGACCTCCTGCAGCTTCTGTTGATTCTCTGTTTCCTCTGTTTTTGTCTTCTGCAACATTTACCAAACCTCTGACTTGTTCTGTTCTGTTTTTGTCTTCTTTTGCAGGTAAACGTTGGCGTGAGTTGGGTACATAAGCTGATGGGCTTGAGCTGGACCTGAGTTCTGTTGGGCCTTTATCACAAACAATGTTATTGGAGGCTGTATTGTTTATAAGCCCCCGCAAACAACGACTCCAAGTTTGAATCGCAATTCCTCAAAAAGACCCTGCGAAAGTGACTTGGTGAAGACATCAGCAATCTGGTAATCTGCAGAGATGTGATTGACAATGAGATTACCAAAAGCCACTTGCTCACGAACATAATGATAATGGTTAGCGAAGTGCTTTGTGCGAGCATGAAAACTTGGATTTGCAGTGAGGTACACAGTGGAGAGATTGTCGCAGAACAACTCAGGTGTTTCAAACTGAGGGAAACCAAGACTGCGAAGAAGATTCACAAGCCAGGTGATCTCGGAGGTAGCTTCGGACATAGCTCGATACTCGGCTTCTGTAGAGCTTTTGGAGACCGTAGGTTGTTTGCGAGAAGACCAGGAGATGATGTTATCACCAAGGAATGTACAAAAACCACCAGTGGAACGACTTGTTTTGTTGCAGCCGATATAGTCACTATCACTAAACACTCTCATCTTGCAATTGGTGGTGTTGCTGAAAGAAATTCCCATTGTAGTAGTACCCTTTATGTAGCGAAGTATATGTTTGAGATGTTGAAAATCAGAGACAGTAGGGGCATGCATCTTTTGACACACATAATTGACAGAAAACTGAATATCTGATCTTGTAAGAGTCAGATATTGCAGTTTGCCAGCAAGACTGCGAAAGTATTTAGGATTCTCAAAGAGGCGATCTTGATGTGGAGTTTTGTTGAGTTGTTGTGGTAGCGGTGTAGCAACAGAAGAACAATTTGACATAGCTGCAGCAATAAGAAGGTCTTCCGCATATTTCTGTTGAGAAAGAAACAGGCTACCCGAGTGAAAATGAGCCTGAATCCCGAGAAAATAATGCAGTTGACCGAGATCCTTCATTCAAAAACGTTTGTTGAGCTCTTTAAGAAGGCTGTTGAGGAGGCTGGAGGAATTTCCTGTGATCACCATGTCATCAACATAAAGCAACAAGAAGATAACATCCCCATTTTTAGCACAAATGAAGAGAGAAGGATCAGGAATGCTGCAAAAGAAACCAAATTCAAGCAAAAAATTGCTAAACTTATCAAACCACGCTCTTGGAGCTTGTTTAAGTCCATAGAGTGATTTGTGCAGTAGCCATACATGATCAGGATGTTCTTCATCCACAAAGCCTGCAGGTTGTTTTATGTAAACAGTTTCTGTAAGGTCCCCATGGAGAAAAGCATTGTGGACATCCATTTGTTTGAGTTCCCAATTGAGAAGAGTATCAATGTGGAGAACAGCTCGAACTGTAGGAGTGCGAACAACTGGACTATATGTTTCAAGATAGTCAATGCCCATTCGTCCTTGAGAGCCTCGGTGACTGTTTTAGGCATTGGATGAGATATTTTGTGAGAGAGAAGGGCATAGCGCTGATTTGGTTTGCTAATGCCTGATTTTAATCTTGTGATCATCGGATGAGTCAACGCCAGTTGAAGTTCTGCAGTTGATGTTTTAGGTTGATCTATAGCACCGAATGTGGTCAGCTGAGGTGGTGATGAGAGAATACTGTTGCCTATAGGAACAAGGTCTAAGCTTTCCGTACACTCAGTACATTCCTCATCACTATCAGCTGAGCAATCGGGTGAACAGTCATTAGATGTTGAGAGAGTGGGAGCAGAATCAGCTTGAGCTGGAATTGCAGAATCATCTTGAGCTGGAGTTGAGAGAGTGGGAGCAGAGTCTGCAGAATATAAAGGTTCACTTGAATCTTGTTCAGTGACTGAAGTAACTGGAGTGACTGGAGAGAGTTGAGAACCGCTGCAAGAACCTTTGATCCATGTTGTATACAGAGAAGAGTATGTATCCGCAAATGGGAATGAGGCTTCATCAAATATAACATGTCGAATCAAATATACACGACCTGTAGGAGGATGATAGCAACGATATCCCTTGTATTTCTCTGTGTAACCCAGAAAAATACACTTGAGAGACCGTGGATCAAACTTATTTAATGCATATGGCCTAAGCGTTGGGTAGCAGGCACATCCGAAGGTGCGTAGAGCTGAGTAATCTGGGGCCTTGCCGTGCAAAACTTCATATGGACTATGATCACGATCAAGTGAGGTTGTTGGTAAGAGATTGCAGAGAAAATTTGCAGTGAAAAATGCCTCTACCCAATAACTTTGAGGTGTCTTACTTTGAAACATAAGAGTAAGACCCATTTCTGTAAGTTGCCTATGTTTTCTTTCTGCCAACCCATTTTGTTGTGGTGTGTGTGGACATGAGATATAGTGCTGTATACCAGACTCTTGCAAGTGATTCAAGAACCTTTGACTTATGAATTCACCTCCACCATCAGACTGAAATATGCCAATTTTGTTTTGAAGAAGATTTTCAACAAGAAGCTGATACTTGATGAATATAGAGCAGAAATCTGACTTTCTCTTAAGAGGATAAAACCAACAATATCTTGAAAAGTTGTCAATAAAGACTACATAGAACCTGAATCCCTGAATGGAAGAGAAAGGAGAAGGACCCCAGAGATCACAATGAACTCTCTCTAAGGGTCTAGATGCATGAAAATCAGAAGAAACAAACGGCAATTTCGAACTCTTCCCTAACCGACACGATTCACACATGTTGGTGGTACTTTTATTGATTTGAATCGCCTTATTCGCAGAAAGAAGTTGGAGAACTTGAGTGTTAGGATGTCCCAATCTTTGATGCCAGACTTCATCAGAATTTTTGATTTGTCTGGTAGATTAGAACGTCTTAAACTTTCCATCCTCCAATTTGTAAAGACCATCATTTTCCTTTCCCTTTGTCAGAACATGCCTTGTTTGCTTGTCCTTAATAAGAACATCATCAGAATCAAACGTGATTGCACAAGGATAGTCCTTAGTCAATTTTGAAACTGAAAGCAAAGATTTCACTATTGCAGGACAAACCAACACATCTTTTAATGGGAGATTACCTGAAGTAGAAGGTAGATTTGCTGAACCGATGTGAGTTATAGGGAGAAAATTACCATCACCTGCCATGACTGTATCTGTTCCGGTGTAAGGCTGAGCTTTCTGCAAACGTTGAGTGGTGTTGGTAATATGAGCTGTTGCACCGGAATCTGGATACCAAGCACCATCGTCAGTTACATCGGTGATATGAAGAGCAGAGAAAGCTGCAGCTGCAACCTCCGGTTTCTGATACTCTTCATCAAAGCGGTACCAATAATCTAGAGCATTATGTCCTCGTTTGCTACAGATTTGACAGACTGGTAACTCAGGTTTAGTGGAACCGTGAGAAGAGCTTGGAAACTGAGAAGAGACTGAAAACTGAGGAGATCCTGAGAACTGTTGGTGGAAGCCACGTCCTCTGGTTGAGAAACCGTTTCCACGTCCTCTTCCTCTGCTACCACGTCCTCTGCCTGAGAAGTTGGACGACCGCATGGTGTGAAAGGCAAGGTGTGGAGTGACATCAGACGAGTTGGAGTAGCCTTGGAGTCGATCCTCATAACCAGTTAGTCGGGAGATCACATTTTCATAAGTTGGTTGAGGACTTCGATCCATTGAGTCTTCGATGACAGTGATTATTGGCTCATAGTCACGACTTAGGCCTCTTAAAGCAGCAAAAATCTTCATCTTCTCACTAACAGGATCACCAATGGAAGCTAACTGATCGCAAATGTCTTTAATGCTCCGAAGATAGTCAGACATATTCTTGTCCAACTTTTCAGAGTTTTGCAGGTGACGTTGCAGTTCGAACAGTCTGGAAGAAGAGGTGCGATTGAAGTGAGAAATTAAAGTATCCCAGATCTCTTGAGCAGTTGCAACGCCAACGACTAGACGAAGAACATTCTCAGTCATTGAGCCAAGCAGCCATGCCTTAACGACTTGGTCAGACCTGGACCAACTCTCAAAGTCCAGATTGAGAACATCTTCAACCTTCCCTTCTTTGTTGCGAATAGGTATAGTCTTCTCCGGTGATTTGAGGGCGCCATTAACAAAGCCAAGTAGATCTTGAGTTTGGAGAAAAGATTCGAACTGAGATTTCCAGATAATATAGTTTTGCTCAGTGAGCTTTAGAGTAACACAATTTGAGATGTGTAGTGAAGGAGTAGAGTAGAGGTCCATGTTTCTATCCATGGCTCTGATACCATGAAGAAGATAGAGAGAAATAGAAATAACTTTGTTTTCTTATTTCTTCAACCTTAAGTTTCTCTTACAAAGACATAGTGTTTATATAGGGATACAATGTTAAAACCCTAAAGTCTAGATCCTTCTACACTTGTCCAGCTGGTGTGAGTTGTCTTCAATATCACATAATCCTAGAAGCTCAAACCTATTTTGTAATGTCACTGTCGGACCTCCTGCAGCTTCTGTTGATTCTCTGTTTCCTCTGTTTTTTTTGTCTTCCGCAACATTTACCAAACCTCTGACTTGTTTTGTTCTGTCTTTGTCTTTGTCTTCTTTTGCAGAAGCTGATGGGCTTGAGCTGGACCTGAGTTCTGTTGGGCCTTTATCACAAACAATGTTATTGGAGGCTGTATTGTTTATAAGAGAAACAAAATCGTAGCCATATCTAATTATATGGCTGATGAACAGCTATACAGTTAAGGTGATTTCTATCTTCTCTTATTATGGTAGCAATGAGCTTACGGATTAAGGGCTTGACGCTACTAGTATTATAGATTATTGAATAGTCTTCGTCTACGGGAAAAAATGGTTTAGCTTAATTTTGGTCACGAAAATTTGAAGAAGCGTATGTCCTTTTAACTCTATTCCTCCTCCCTTTGTTAATTTGCTTATGCAAAAACTATTCCATACCGTTTCATCTGGTTTTATTAATGAAAAGGATTCGAGTTTGAAAGTAAAAATCAGAGAAGAAAAAACGACAAAGTTGAGACATCAAAAGGATAAAGGCATAGAACTACATCAAGGTAATGGGACGCTTAGGATAAGAAGTCTTGCAACTAGATAATTTGGAGACTAAGACCTTCTCCATCGGAGGTTGTAAGAGGGGTTTTAAGGAAAAGTAAGAAAAAAAATAAATCAGAAAGAAAAAAAGAAAGAAGAGCTCCTCTTATATAGTATACTCGTTTTCATATAATGAAAAAGGCGCTGATGTGTCAGCGCGTGGTTGGATAAAGAGTTTTATTGAGAACAAAAAAAAATTTTTGGCCCGATCGTGTTCTTTCTCTTCCTCTCTCTCTTTCGCTCTCTATTGTGAACCTCTCAATCCGAGGAGATTGAATCGGTCGGAATCGTTGGAGATAGAATCGGACGAGATTGGAATTAGAGAGTTCTTAAGGCTCTTATGTGTTCAGGGTTTAGGATTTCTTCTGATTAGTTGTAACCAGTTTCGTTTCTGAAATCTGAGAGTTCTTGAGGCTCTTATCTGTTGGGATTACAGTGTGATACGAGATTTTTCGTAATCTGGCTTCGACTATGTGTATATATATCTTAATCATTCAGTTTTAGGTGGAAGGTGTTTATGCAGAACTCGTTTAGATCACCTTTAGCTTACTGCAGATTGATCTTGTTTCGCAATGGTTGATTACTAAGTGAACCTTGTTTAGTTTCGAAAACCACCAGCTAGATTGAGTGCTTCTTCTTGTTTAGTCTAAAACCTTGTTATAATTGGATTTTTAGTTTGGTGCTGCTAAAAGGTCTGGAATGAATTTGTGATGATGCTAGGGGAAATGGGGAGAGAGAAGAGTCCTGGCTTGAAGATTCTCTGGGAAATGGGGAGAGAGAAGAGTCCTGGCTTGAAGAGTCCTGGTATTTTGAAGGAAATGCAATCAGTGGATAAGATTCAGCCTGATATCGCCACTGTGGTTACAATAACTTCCATGTGCGGTGATTTATGTTTGTCACGAGAGGGAAGAGCAGTTCATGGTTATACGGTTCGCAGGGAGATGCAACCCAGAGCATTAGAGGTAATAAACAGCATTATTGATATGTATGGTAAATGTGGCTTAACAAGTCAGGCTAATTCAGTAATAAACATGTACATCGGTTGCAGGGACTTAACTACAGCATTCCTGCTGTTAGAGACGGTATCTGATACAAGGGATCTCACATCTTGGAACTCTGTTATCTATGGTTGTGCATCAAGTGGTCACCATTTAGATTCATTAAGAGCTTTCAAGCAATGAGTCGTGAAGGGAAAATTTGTCATGACTTGATTACTCTTCTGGGTACTGTATCGGCTAGTGGAAACCTCGGACTGATCTTACAAGGAAGGTGCTTTCATGGTCTAGCTATTAAAAGTCTGAGAGAACCTGACACCCAACTGCAGAACACACTGATCACCATGTATGGTAGATGTAAAGACATTGAGAGTGCAGTCAAGGTCTTTGGCTTGATCTTTGACCATAACTTGTGTTCCTGGATACTAAACCCGGATTATTGAGAATGTTTAACCAGAATCAACAACTTTAGTTTTTTTTCTTTCTTCTTTTACAATATGTTGTAAATTTCTTGTAAATGTTATGTAGTAGAATACTAAATTACATTGATTTTTTCCTCATATAAATGTAATCATTGATATTCTATACTACTTCTATTCTATTTAAAAATTTTAAATTTCAAAAAACAATATTTTCAAAAATAAGAGACCCAAAATTAGAACCTAGCATTGGAGAAGAAAACTTTAACTAAGAGATCATGAGTTCTTATATTCAAAACAATACACAATTAATTCATAAAAAAATCAAACAGTGTTTAACAACCCACTTATAAGAACTCACCGATAATACATATCTTCCAAAGATAGTTATATTCACAACCACATACTGTACTTCCGATAATTAAAAAATTCTCAAGTTCTGACTTGTATACGCTAGCTAGGAAGACAAATCTTTTAAAAATCACATATTATCGACTAGAATTAAATGATCTACGAAAATAACATGTATATCAAAGATCAAATAGATATGTAGTGGACCAAATACGTATATAGTTTGTACATACATATATGTCGTGGATCAAGATTTTTTAACCATATAATTTACAAGTAATTACCGTTCCGATGCCGACTAAGCGTGAGAAAAGTCATGTCTGTCGTTCATCTTCGCCGTTGTTATCTTTTTATTTGTTGAAGAACAAACGGAAGCCGTTGTCGGGATCCAACACCAACTGGCAACAATGTTACACCGTGTTCTCCTTCATTCAAACTAAGACAAATTCTTATTTTTAATCTTCAACTATTTCGATTGAGCATCTCGGATGTAGATATGGGATATTGTTAGGAAAAAATAGTAAAATTAAATATTGAGTTGAGGCAGATATATAAAGAGGAGAATGTAAACAAAATGAAGTAAAAAGCAAAAACACTACTGAAATTTGGAGAAAGAAATTTGGTGAATAATTGCCCACATGAGATGAGGGTATAATCATCCATTTACATGAAAATGGTAATTCTTAGATGTCAAGAAAAAAAGAAGATGTAAAAAAAAATGGTAATTCTTGAAAGTAGTAAGTTTACTTTAAGGATGAAACACCATGGCATTCTTCCTAATTGTATTGCTTGTTTGGTCCATCAAATTGTCATTGTGTGTCCCGACTATAATCCATACGATAGTGGTCCATCAATTGACCATCCTATCTCCTCTACGTTATTGACAGCCATCGTTGTCTTAGTTAAGTCTTAGCTGGTGATCCGGGTTGATAGTAATGCAAAATCTTATCAAGTCACTTCATTTACAACCAATAATGTCTTCTTCACGAAAAACTGGATTAAAAAAAAAAAGGACATGACTTTAAGTGAAAAATACTAGAAGAAGAGTTCAAATCTGATTTTCCGAATATAAAATTTAGAAAAATATAGATAAATATATTACGAAAATAAGATAAAATACATAAACGTTGATGCATTTTAAAAAAAATATATTATTAGTAAATTATAGTTATTTTTAAAAATATATATAATGTATAAATATACTTTGATATTTGATGAAAATGATTTATTTTATTATTAGTTTCTAAAGTTCTATAAAATGTTAAAGTTGTAGTGAGCTAAAAAAAATCATTATATCCTACTTATATATATAATATAAATTTTCTCTATACATATATCAAGGCTTTTGATTCAGTACAATGGTCTTTTATCCTCAACATTTTTATTGCGTTGAACTTTTTCCCTTAGTTCGCTCACTAGATTCATCTCTGCTTCTCTACTGCATCATTCTCTGTATAAGTGAATGGACAATTGACAGGTTTCTTCAGAAGCAAGCGAGGGCTGCGTTAGGGTTGTTCTCTCTCACCATATCATTTTGTCATGTGCATGAACGTTTTGTCAAAGATGTTGGATAGGACTGCAGTGAACAGAGAGTTTGGTTTTCATCAGAAATGTAAAAATCTGCAGCTCACTCATCTATGTTTTGCTGATGACATCATGGTGTTTTCGGATGGCAAAGCTAGTTCTCTGGATCAGTTCTTGGGAATCTTTAATGAGTTTGCTGCAATCTCAGAGTTGCAGATAAGTTTGGAGAAATCCACTCTTTTTTTGGCGGGTGTTGGAGGCTCAGCTCGTGAAGAGATCCTACAGAGGTTTCCTTTTGAAGCGGGAACTTTACCTGTCCGATATTTGGGGTTACCTCTCTTAACCAAGCAAATGTCTTTAGATGATTGCCTCCCTCTGCTTGAAAAGATACATTCTCGTATAATAGTTTGGAAGAATCAGTTTCTCTCATATGCAGGCCAACTGTAACTACTCAGCTTTTTCATATCTAGCTTGACAAATTTTTGGATTTCAGCTTTCCGTTTACCTAGTGTGTGTATTATAGAGATTGAACGGATTTGCTCTGCTTTCCTCTGGTCTTGGCCTGATTTGAATACCAACAAGGCAAAAATTGTTTGGTGTGATGTGTGTAGACCTAAAGCTGAAGGCGGTTTGGGCCTAAAATCGATTTTGGAAGCTAATAAAGTCAGTTGTTTCAAGCTTGTAACATCCGCGAACCGGAATTCCGGTTTGGTATGTGCATCGATAGATGCAAGTGTGGTGTCGATTGATGCAAGGTCGGTTTTATCGAACGAGTTTAAGTTAAATGTTGCGTTTTGGAGTTAGTAAAACCCTGAAAACGTGTATGAAAAGAGGAACTCGAGGGTTTGGCCGACTTTGGCTGTTTTTTGGAGAAAAAGAAAGTGAGAAAGAAGTTCTTAAGTGTTCTTGAGAGTTTTGAGAGATTTATGGCTGTTCCTGTGGAGATCTGTAGTTGGGATCGTTGTAGGAGCTTGCTAGGAGTGTAGATCTGCTTGTTCGGGTGTCAGAATCTTCTTGGAAAAGGTGAGTGCATAACCATGGCTTATCTAAGCTTGAAATTCTCTGATCTTTCTTGTTTTTGTGTTATGTGGTTGATTTCTTGGCTTGCTAGATTGTTTGTGTGTCACTTGAGGCTTTGGGAAGCTTCTTGGTGGCTTTGGATCGTGTTTTGGGAACAGAGATCTGGCGAGGAGCTTCGGGGAAGAAGATGCTCGGCATGTGCGTCGATCGATGTACTTTGCATGTCGATCGATGCAATGCGAGGACGGCGCGATTTAACCTAGGAGCATCGGTCGATGCTATGTGGAGGCATCGATCGATGCAATTAGGGATTTCGTGCAATGTCAAAGATGCATAGGTCGATGCAGTGTTGGTGTCGGTCGATGCAGGTGAACCTTGCGTCGGTCGATGCAAGCTTGTGTCGGTCGATGCAAGCTTGTGTCGGTCGATGTAACCTCAGTTGGTGTCGGTCGATGCATCTGTCCTGGTTTGTTGTTTGGTTATTGATTTTTGGATGATGGATAGAGATATCTCAATTTCTTGTGTGTATATCTCAGTAGATGGGAGGATTACCTCACTGAGTGTTTATAAAATACTCACGCATCTCATATGTGTTGTGGAGCAGGTAAAGGCAAAGTGTGATCGTGGAATCAAGACGATGAAGAGGAGGATGTTCTAGTGGCTCGTTGATGTGTTGTTTGGCTTCTGTTAGGTTGCTAGAGTTGATTTAGTAGAACATTGCTGGTTTTATGCTTTATGACTTGGTTGAATTATTATTGTTATTGGTTTAATAATTATTGATTATTGGTTATTGATTATTGGTATCTGATCAAAGGTCAATTAATAACCTAATGTGTACTCCACCACGATCTAGTGGTATCGTTGTAACACTTCAGGGTCGAATCCACAGAGACCAAGCGATGCACTATGAAATTGTATAGATTCGAATATAGCTAAAGCAAAAAGAGAAAATTTGTGTTTTAAGCAACTAACAAAAATCGGAAAGTAAATAAACTGTTTTGGTTCAAGAAAGGAAAGTATTGGGCGTTGGGGATCATTGGGGGATTCGATTCTCGGATCTAGGTAATTAGATGGGGTTGCATTAGATACTGTTCTAGAACTCAAATTACTGTTGTAAAGCTAACCTACTTTCGCAGCGTTAACTGTCTATGCAATGTATTCACTAAACCCTAAACCGTCGTTTGGATCTAGCAAACCAAGCAAGCAATAACTAGTTCAAGTTTGATTAGTTCACAAGGTGCCACAACTTCAACTTCCCTTGGCCAAAGTCCACCTTGCTCACATATTTTCTTTTCCAGCAACTCAACAACACTTTTGGTGCCACGATGAATTAAACCTAAAATCAGAAACTAGGTAGCTAATCTAGTTTAAGCATTAAGAACAACAATAGATGAAGAACAAAATAGATCAATCCCAAATCTAACAACCTAAGTTTAGAAAATCATAAACCCCTTTGAAGCCCAAAACCCAATAGTGAAACTACTCAGACATGGAGATAAAAGAACAGCAAATCAAAGTGAAGAAAACATAATTGAATTGCAAAGAGAAATAAGAAATAGGGTTTAGAAATCTTCTCCAAAGTGTCAAGAAGGATTAGAGATCTTCTCCCCCAGCTCTCAATACAAATAGTCTCAGAAAATAAAGCTTATGTCTCTGGAGGCCGAGCCTCAAACTTAAATATCAAAATAAAACCCTAAAAGTCGGTTTAAAACAAAAAAGGAAAAGTTGCTTCGGGTACGGGACTGGTCGATCCCGAATGTAGATCAGCCGATCCTGGATGCTTTTCTCTGTTTGCTCCATCTGCTTGCTAGTCCGATCAGTCTTCACCAAATTGGCTTCAGATGCTTGTCTTCATCCCCAAAACACTCAGTTTCCTTCCAAAGTAGCCTAGAACCTGTACAGACTCACAAAGCACTAAAAAGACTCTAAAAGCACACTTTGACTCAATAAAAGACTCAAAACAAATGTTAAAACTATGGTTAAAATCTACAAAAAAATACAGACACATCAGTATTTGTTGGTTATTTTCCGCTGTTTGGTTTGATTGTGGTTAGGCGGATAGTGGATATGTGACCACTAGTCAATTTATTATTATTATAAAAAAAATGGGTCGGTCGTTTCAAAGCTGATTTGGCGTATCGTCTCTGCTAGTTCTCTTTGGGTGGATTGGATAAAACGTGAGCTTTTACGAGACGAGTATTTTTGGTATGTTAAGGGGAATACAACCTCATGTTCATAGCTGTGGAGGAAACTCCTTAAATATCGGCTGCAGCTAGAGACTTCTTGCGCAAGGAAGTGCGGAGCGTAAAAACACTTCGAAGTTGATAATTGGTGTCCCCTAGGTCCTCTCAATGTTTCTTTAGGGGATTTTGGGTTTATAGCCCTCGGAATACGTCGTTCTGCTATGGTAGTTGAGGCTCTTTATCATAGGCAGTGCCGACACCGTTTGCTTATATTAAATCAGATTGAGGACGAACTGGATAGAGTTCGGGCTAAGCAGCATGGTGATGAGGCTGATGTTTCTCTTTGGCGAGGATTGAGTGATAAGTTTCGTCCTTATTTCATTACCAAAGAGACATGGTCTCAAATTCGTTGTCGAGGGCCTCCACAGCAATGGTCTAAAGCGGTTTGGTTCTCCAACTTAACCCCAAAGTATGCTTTCCTCACTTGGTTGGCTGCTCTTAATCGTTTAACCATGGGTGATTGTATTCTGGCTGGACTGGGGTGGTCTCTACACGGTGTGTTCTTTGCTCTGATCCGTGGGAGACATGGGATCATTTGTTCTTCTCTTGCTCGTACTCTTCCAATGTATGGGCGAATCTAGCAGGTCCACTATTGCAGATGCACTTTAGGCTGCATTTTGGTGATATCTTATCCCTCCTGTCTGGTACTGTTCTCCCTCCAGTCACTCGTTTCATACTCAAGTATGTTTTTCAAACCACCGTTCACTGTCTCTCGGGTGAATGCAATGGTCGTCGTCATGGGGAGGCTCCTAAGCCTAATGGTCACCTTGTCAAGCTGCTTGATCGAGTCATCCGTAATCGATTGTCAAGTCTCACTGTAGGAGATTCACGACCAAAGGATGTTTTTGGCGTTTGGTTAGCTACACGCTACTAATCACTTGGTTACCTCTGTTTTTGATTTCAAACTCTTTTCAGATTTTGAAGTTGTAAATATTGTCAAGGCAGAACTTTTTTTTTGCTTGAATAAATTTAACCTTCATTCAAAAAAAAAAAAAAAGAGAGGGTTTTTTTGTTTATGTGGCAATCTCACAATTTTTCACACCCTTTTCTGTTTTTTTTTTTTTTTTTGCTTTTGCTTATGTATACTATCATATTTGCCATAAACATCTTTCATTATATCTTCATTCTCTTTCGACCACTAACCAATCACACTTCATTTGATTTGAATATAAAACATCCTCTGTATATTAAAGTAGAGTAATTTGGAAATATTTTTTGTTGTCAAATAAAATAAAACTAATTGTAAAATAGTATAAGATTTACATGTGTCATCATGGTTCTTACCTAATTGTTATAAAAGAATGGGAGAAATTATATTAAATATGCAACACGTGAACTATAGTGCATTCAACACTTTTTTGTTCATAGACCATTTCAGAACAACATATTATTCACTGATCATCGTTACAACACTAGATCAATTTTAACTATCGTATACACTTGATCATTTTTAACACTCAATATTGACCCGTCATTGGATCAAAGACATGCAGCTCAATGCTAACGATGAGCAACAAGATAATCCAAGAAAGAATCAACATAACGATCTTGTGTTTCCATATCTCCAAACACTCCCTTCATGTCCTTCACACTCTCTCTATAAACCTTTCCTTCTTCTCCCTCCATTACCAATCTCAGCGCTTGAGCAACATCTTCTTTAGTAAAGGAACCTGTTGTTTCGTCCCGAAGGATCATATGTCCAATTTTCTTTTCCTCGGCTACTCTCGCATTGAATCCTTGGCCGTATACAAAACCTATCATCACCATAGGTTTAGCAAACCGTACAGCTTCGATTAATGTATTCCAACCGGAATGAGACAGTACCAAACCGATAGAGTCGTGGTTCAGTGTTCTCAGTTGTTCAACCCAACCTCTCCACACCATCCCTCTATCAGCCGTACGCTCTTCGAACCCTTCAGGAAGCTCAAGCGGTTCGGTATCAAACGGACCGCGCCGAGTCCTTAACACCCAAAAAAAAGGTAAACCGGAAAGCTCTAAACCGAGAGCGATCGAATTAAACTCGGATTGACTCGGTTTAGCTTCTGTACCGAAACTTACGTAAACCACGGAGTTAGTTCCCCGTGAGTCTAACCACTTTTTAGTAGACAACCATGCGTCGGTATCTTTAAACGTTTCATCCAGTTTTGGAGGTAAAACTCCAACAGGTATAACCGGTTTACGATGAAGATCTTGTAAAAGTTCCAACCATTCTGCTTCGTACTCGTAACAGCTCCGTATGACAATGATATCACAACCGTCGAGCACGCCGGCAATACGGTCAAAGTCGGGGATATTCCCTTCGGTGGATTCCACCACTGCTCCATTGAAAATGGCCTTGCTTTCGAATAACTGGAAAAACACCGGAGTTTCGAATGGAACCCATTTAGGCTGCAACACAAAATCCTCAGGCGATTTGCGGTACTCCTCGAACCCTGGTGGTTTAAGAATTCCGAAAATCCCGCAGTTAAAAGCGCCGAAATATGCGTTTTTAATTCCAAGGCGGCTAGCTATTGGAGGAAGCCAATAAGGTGCAAAATCTTGGAGAAGCCAATCAGGTTTTGAAGATTCAAGAAACTCCGCTAACGGAGTTCGTAATCCGTCAAAAGCGATTTTCAAATAAGGGACGAGATCGAAAGGTACGTCTGTAGTGGCTTCGGCGGCGTCCGGGAGTTCCTTGTGGCCGGCAAATGGGAGCTTGACGAAATTAATGGCCGAGGAGAGATTCTCCGGCAACCGTGGGAGGAGGCGCTCGATGTTACCAGGGGTGGAAATGAAAGATACGTTGTGACCCTTTTGAACCATGAGCATAGAGAGCTCCAAGTGTGGAACCAAATGGCCAAAGGCTAACCATGGAAACATTGCTACGTGGAGCTTGGGTCCATCTCCATTCTTTTCTTTAATATTTGCCATTGTTATGGTATATGGACTATAGTCTATAGATGATCAACTCTAGTGTTCTATATAGAGGAAATGAAAAGAATGGAGATGGAACAAGGGCAAGAAGGTACGTAAGACATGTTGTCTGTTAGTTAAATGTGTGGTTAATAACCCTACCCTTCTCGTCCGTGTTATTTATTTATTTGATTGTGATAACATGTTGTCTGTTTGTGGGGGTTGTAATGGAAATAATTGTTATTAGATTGGTCCACCGTCGGCCTTTTTCTTTTGCAGATAAGATCCAATCCATCCACATAAAAATTAACCTACTCAATAATAGCGAGAAAATTCAGCAATATTGACGAAAAAAGATTTGGAAAAAAGAAAGAAGAATTTTTTTTTTCTTTTTTTTTGAATAAAATGTTTAATTAGATTCAAAAAGAAAAAAGTTACGTTTTTACAATTATTGCAACTGTTTGCCAAGAGAAAGAAAAAACTAGACTGTTAGGTCATCCTCAATGGGAAGTTTTAAGAGGGGTTGTTGTTGAAAAGAAATAAAAAAAATAAATCAGAGAAACCAAAAAAATATAAGAGAGCCTCTTTTAGTATACTCATTTATGGAATAAGAGACCATACGTGTCACGTATTCGTTGGCCAAACAGAATAATAGAAGAATTTTTTTTTTTTTGATGTTGATCGATTTTTTTCTTCCTCTTCCTCTCCCTCTCTCTGTCTCTCTCTCGATCGAAGTCGCGAAGATGTTGGGGTCGGAGGATATTTTTGATGGTCGATTGATTTTTTTTCTTTCTCTTCCTCTCCCTCTCTCTCTCTCGATTGAACTCGAAGGAGATTGAATTCGGATATTGCCCTTCTCGGCTTTTTGATTCCGGTGAGTTTTTCGATTTCTAATCTCCTCATTCGAATCTTTTCTTTGTTTTTGGTGTAAATTGTTTCGAAACATTGGATTGTCGTGCATATGATTCTCTGTTTTTATCGGTGTTTGTGTGATCAAGTTTTGAACTTTCGAATTGGGTTTGGTGATGGTGGCTTGAAGTTGTTTCATGCTTGTTCTTTTCGCAATTGGCTAAATCCCAAACTGTGAACTCTCAATTTCAGAGATGCAATAGATAGGCTAACATCGGTGGAATTAGGGTTTATGCGGAATCCAATGCTAACATCGGTGGCTAACAACACTCTTTGTTTTCCGATTGCGTCGTTTCCATCATCCACGTTCCATTCATGTTCTAGAATTTTCTTTTGCAGATAACGATCCAATCCATCGACATAAAAATTAACCTACTCAATAATTGCGAGAAAATTCAGCAATATTGACGGAAAAAAAATGGAAAAAAAGCACCATCAAGAAAAAAACAACAACTGAAAAGGAAAAAAGAAAGAAGAATTTTCAGTCGCACTGTTGTCGTCACGACCTGAAAAAAAAACAGGGCCGTTGTTCTTGAAGAGGAAGAGAGCCCAATAGAGAGACGACACTCTTAAAAATTTAGAGAGTAACTAATAACCCCGTCGAGCAGCGAAAATATTGGCAAGAACATATCCATTAAAATCTATGAATCTCAAAACGGTACTAATATCAATGGGAGAAACAAAGGAGTGGGTAAATACTTTGAAGAATGAAGGACCTCATGACAACAGGCATACTCAAACGGCCTCTTCTACATGGATTGTTCCATCTTTTCCTATGATGAAATGCAATTTTGATGCATGTTTTAATAGTATCACCGGACACCACCCGAGAAATCTTGTCGTTTGGGGAGCAAAGAATTTAAATCACGCAGAAAATCTGTTGGAAGCAGAGACTAAGGTCATGTGCATTGGTTAGTCTTTCACCAAGTTTCTCATTAACCAAAATATTAATAAAATAAAAAATAATAATTTTTTATTATAAAATTTCTCAAAACAAGAAAAAAAATTTCTCAAAGATTCTCAAATGAGAATAATTCTCAACTTTAACAAGAAACTCTCATAATAAAAAATTATTATATCATATTTTATTATTTCTTTTTTAAGTGAGAAATTCTCATGAGAAATCCCCAATGCACATGCTCTAAGGCTTTAATATCTTGATCAAATATGGATCCAAGGTTATGATTCAGTCATCTTTGAGGGAGATAGTGAACTAATTTGCAAATTAGTCAAGGGTACTTTACAAAATGCATCTTTATCCAATTTGTTACATGATATTCAGCTACGGGGTTTCAACGTTCAACATTGTTTCTTTTAAATTTCGAAGACGAAATTGTAATCAAGTAGCTCATACTTTAGCAAAGTTTGGATGCTTATCACAAGAGTCCTATATCGAGTCTGTCTTTGTGCCAGAATGACTATATGTTCCTCTTTGTAATGACAATATATATTTAAAGCAATATAAGTTTATTTTGAAAAAGAAAAAAAACTATGAATCTCTTATTAATATAATATTATTATTTTTAATATATTTTAGTATTAGAATTTTTTATTTTTATTTTAAATAGTAAAAAACACTAAATCTCTTATTAGTATTAATAGTTTAGTGCAATTTAATAAAATAAATATATATATAATTTTAATAATATCAAACCATATATATAGATATATATAACTTTTCAAATCTCAAATTTTTACCTAATCAATTTCAAATTATTATATTAACTTAAATAATATTAATTTAGTATGATTATCTTTTAACAAATATTTCTATAATTTTTAAATTTATGCATAATGAAATTTGTTAGATATATATAATTTTATTTTATGATCTCTATAAAAATAATGACAATATATAAACTGTATAATTATGATGTAGCGTAAATGCGTAATATTTGGATAACCTCCAAATATTTAAAAATCTCTTTTATTCTTTATTTAAAATTTAGATAAGTCTCTTTCCATTGTTTTAGATATTTTTATATGAATGATTCAAAATAATTAAAAAAAAAACAAAACAAACAAAGATGATATATAGGACAATCATAATTTTAAATCTTGAAAAAATCTTTTAAATATTATTAATCATGGAACATTATAGGGATATTTCTTATTTTATAATTAATGTTAAAATCTTTTAATACTGTTAGCTATATGAATATTAGAGAGAAATAATTGTAAAGTTATTTTGATATAGATATAAGCAATAACGTAAATTGTAATTCTTTTGAAAATAAAGATTTATTTCAAACATGTACTTCAAAAATACTAGTATAAATGTCTTCCACATACAAAACAATTCTTAAAGGATTCTTTAAATTTCTCAAATAAGAATCGATTCTAACCCGCTTTTTCTAAAAAATTCCAAAATCTAATATAGATTAGAAGTATCTTGATGTAATCCTCTCGCTGCTTCTTTCCAAAACCATACTCCAATCATCATAGGTCCAACTTCCAGCATCCAACACAACTTGTAAATCATTGTTTTAAAAAAATATATATACTATCACATTTGCCATACATATCTTTCCTTGTCCTCAACTCCTCATCCTCTTTACAGCACTAAACCAATCACACTTCCTTCTATTTTATATAATATTCAGATTTAGTTATCTATTATTACCATATTTAATCTTTCAAAATGACTATATGTTTAATGCTTTGATTTTTTTTACACTTTAAATTTGAGTATAACATCATTTATAGATTAAAATAGACTAGTAGTTTTGTCAAATAAATAAAACTAATAATAAAAGTAAACATTATAAGATTTAACTGTGCCATGCACGGTTCTTACCCTAGTTTTAAAAAAATGGAAGATACATTCATATTAAAAATGCAACACATGGACTATATAGTACATTATTACGTTCAGCACTTTTTAACTTTTTTTTGTTCATAAACCTTGACCATTTCAAAACAACATATTACTCATAAATCATCTTACAACACTTGATCAAATTTAATTATCATAAGTTCATTCAGTCGATCCGTCATTGGATCAAAAACAATGACCGGAGTTAACGATGAGCAACAAGATAATCCAAGAAAGAATCGACATAACGATCTTGTGTATCCATATCTCCAAACACTCCCTTCATGTCCTTCACACTGTCTCTATAAACCTTCCCTTCTTCTCCATCCATTACCAATCTCAGCGATTTCGCAACATCTTCTTTGGTAAAGAAACCTGTTGTCTCATCCCGAGGGATCATATGCCCAATTTTTTTTTCCTCGGCTACTCTCGCATTTAACCCTTGGTCGTACACAAAACCCAGCATCACCATCGGTTTAGCAAACCGTACAGCTTCGATCATTGAACTCCAACCGGAATGAGTCAATACCAAACCGATCGAATCGTGGTTCAACGTTCTCAGTTGTTCAACCCAACCTCTCCAAACTATGCCTCTCTCAGCCGTTCGCTCTTCGAATCCTTCCGGAAGGTCAAGCGGTTCGGTATCCCACGGACCGCGCCGAGTCCTTAACACCCAAAAAAAAGGTAAACCGGAAAGCTCTAAACCGAGGGCGATCGAATTAAACTCGGATTGACTCGGATTAGCTTCTGTGCCGAAACTTACATAAACTACGGAGTTAGATTTGCGTGAGTCTAACAACTTTTTAGTAGACAACCATGCGTCGGTATCTTTAAACTTTTCATCCAGTTTTGGAGGTAAAACTCCAACAGGTATAACCGGTTTACGATGAAGATTTTGTAAAAGTCCCAACCATTCTGCTTCGTACTCGTTACAGCTCCGTACGACCATGATATCACAACCACTGATTACGCGGCCTATACGGTCCACGTCGGGGATATTATCTTCGGTGGATTCCAGCATTATTCCTTCGAACATGGGCTGGATTTCGTATAACCGGAAAGGTACAGGAGTTTTGAATGGAACCCATTTAGGCTGCGTCAGAAAATCTTCCGGCGATGTACGGTACTCCTCGAAGCCCGGCGGTTTAAGACCTCCGAGACATGCGCAGTTAAAAGCGCTGAAAAATGCGTTTTTAATTCCCAGGCAGCTAGCTATTGGAGGAAGCCAGTAAGGCCCAAAATCCTGGAGAAGCCAATCGGGTTTTGAAGATTCAAGAAACTCCGTCAACGGAACTCGTAATCCGTCAAAAGCGATTTTCAAATAAGGAACGAGATCGAAAGGTACGTCTGTAGTGGCTTCAGCGTCCTGCGGGAGTTTGTTGTGGCCGGAAAATGGGAGCTTGACGAAATTAATGGCCGAGGAGTGATTCTCCGGCAACCGTGGGAGGAGGCGGTCGATGTTCCGAGGAGTGGAAATGAAAGATACGGTGTGACCTTTTTGAACCATGAGCTTAGAGAGCTCCAAGTGTGGAACCAAATGGCCAAAGGCTAACCATGGAAACATTGCTACGTGGAGCTTGGTTCCATCTCCATTCTCTTCTTCAATATTTTCTATTGTTTTGATTCATGTACTATATAGTCTATAGATGATCAATTATATTCTAGTGTTCTTTTATAGAGGAAAAGAAAATAATGGAGATGGAATAAGGGAAAGCGGTAAGACATGTTGTCTGTTAGTTAATATGTGTGGTTAATAACCCTACTTCTCTTACGGGCAAGGGAAGGGTTATTCATTTATTGATTGTGATAACTCATGTAGTTTGTTAGTTAATATGAGTGGTTGTAATGGAAATATTTAATATTAGATTGGTCCATCGTCGCTCTTGAAGTAAGCCCAAAAGAGACGACACTCTTAAAAAAAATTATTAAAAAGTGATTAATAATCTCAGCCAGGCAGAGAAAATATCATTTATTCTTGTGTCAGCGAGATATATGTTGCATAAACCTCTCTTTTGACGTACGTTTCTCGTTTTCGAAATTAGAAATTCGTAGAAACATACAAATGTTAATTCCTATAAAGTTTTGTTTGAAAACACCATGAAACGTGAATATTTTTTTTTTTAGTTTAGAAAATTAATAAATAAATAATTTAAAAATATAAAAATTCATGATACATATCTTATTATATAAACTTTGGTTCTCAAAATTAGTAACTCACTAGATCGTGACACGTGTTAGTTTTAATCGATCAAAATTAAAAATTCACCAGATCGTGACATATGTCAATTTTAACGATTAAATATCAAAGTTAGTAACTCATCAGATCGTGACACGTGTCAATTTGTGAAGGCACATGCGAAGAAAACGAAAATCATGAAGAACCGATTGGCAGTCTTGGAAAAAAAGCTTGAATTGAAGTCTGAACTAATTTTTTTATTATATTAAAACTTTAATTTACTATATAAAGTAGGGTTTTCAAATTAGCTATTAATATGATCATGACACATGTCAAGTACACTGATGAGATACTGACACGTGTCAAAAAAATATTATTTTTCAAAACAGATCTAAATGAAATTTACATATTTATATCTAAAAAAAAATCTAAATCAAAAAAGAAAATTAACAAAACTAATTTATTTTCCATTGTACGTTACTTATATTATACGTTTTTTTCAATAAGATTTTGACATGTATAAACAAAAAAGTAATTCACTAACCATGTATATTATTAGCTTATTAATAAATAAATAGTGAATAACAAATTTAAAAAGAATAACATAAGTTATGTCAAAAGAATTATTATTTTTGAAACATAATAAGACAGCTAATCAAGAAAATAACATTATATCTACATAACATTACATGTTTTTATCAAAAACTTTGATCTTTGATTTTTTTTTCTTATATAATTTTGTCGATCTATTGCGTGGGTTTTTCATTCGTGTGAGTTTTTCAATGGAAGCTATGAGATGCAATAGAATTGAAGTATATAAGCCCGCTAATTTAATCGAGAATGGAGACACTGATGGAGGTTCCAAAAGTGATTGTTAGTAGCATTATAAGTTTGGAAGATAAGTTGTTGGTTGATGTTTTTAGTCAAAATTTAGAGTTGTCTTTTCTGAATAATGTTGATGATTCTGGTATTGACAAGAGCTGCTTGATCGAGTAATTGAGAAGCGGTTTTAAATTTGGGAAGTTGGAATGGTATACCATTTTAAAATTGGTTTCAAACCGGATTTATGTGGTTTTCTATCGAATTAGGTTCGCAAAACCGTTTAAACCAGGTATATAGAGAAATATATGAGAATTTTTGATTCAGGTAAAAATAAGTTGAGAATTTATGATTCGAGAATATTTGAGACGAGGTCATAGCTTTAAGTTGTTTTGGTAAAATTGGATATTTCTGAAGAGTAAAAATGTCGTTGATCCTTAACGTGATTATGACATATGTCATATCTTTGATTGTATATAAAGTTTTTATTTTGTAAATCTGAATCATCTAAGAATTATATATACCATCCTGATTATAATTTTCAAATTTTTATTTTTATTATATTATAGTCACTTTTTTTCAATTTCTTAACTTTATTGGGTTAGTCATAAAATCATTGTAATTGAGTAATTAATTTTCACCAGTTGTTCATCCAAAATATCTTTGGAGTAAAAAAAAATTCATGGTTAAAGTAATTATGTAACAAAACAATTTTAGAAATTATAAGAACTATAATTATGCCAAAATGAAAGTAAAGCAACATAAAATTTGTTTAATTTGTTTAGAAGACATTTTATAGGTGGTGATAAAGATCATACTTTAACAATAAAATAATTTTGGGTGTAAGAACATATTTTTAATTATAAAACATAGAGTAAAATTATACATGGTTACTTATTAAATATTGCTTTGATGAATTTGTTGCATGTAAAATATTTTGTAAATAAGTTGTGAAACGTTTTTTGAAATTTGACAATAATAATATTTGTAATGATGAGTATTTGGCAAAAATTTTAGTGGGATATAATTTAGCTTTAGATTATTAAAATAATTATTATAATATATTAAAAATATATAAATATAAATAAATGTATGAAGAAACTTAAATTATTTATAAATTTACTTTAGGAAATAAAATTTCTTTATATATTCAAAAAATTGTTTAAGGTTTAGGATTTATTTTCATCAACAATTTTTAAACCCGCACATCGTGCAAGCCCTTATCTAGTAAATATATAAAATATAATACAAGATTGGTTTCTATCGTAATAATTTGGAGAGAACTTTTATAAAATGTTCATTCTCTACATAGTAATTGTTGTACTTTGTCCAAACAAAAAAAAAGAGTAATTGTTGTACTTGTGTATTTCGAGGGGATGAGTAAATACATTTAAACAAGGAAAGGAATACTTCTCTGATCTTGATCTTCACACAAATGACTTATTTTGGAGTGGTGGAGACGATACAATGAGGAAACGAATCAGGAAACAGCGGATTCACAACTCTTTCACTCAGCCTCTCACTTTTCTTGATTGGGCGGGTCATCAAGTTTCATATTGTAACTTTATAAAACATGAGCTTGTATTTTCAAAGCATATATTATAAAGTTTACAAGAAAAATTATTGCACGCTTTATTCAGAATCCTTTATCATAGCACAAGTCACCTATCCAATAAAAATCTACCACATAGATTTTGTTTTATATTAAAAATAATTTTACAATAATACAACAAAATTATAAATTCAAAAAGTAAAAAAAAAAAAAAAAAAAAAAAAGGATCAAGNTAAATTTTGTTTACTGTTCTCCCACTCCTCCACGATCTTTGCAATTTTTTTTAAAAAATTGACTAAAATCATTTAAATATTACAGAACTATCAAAAAAATCCAAAAAATCACCGAGACCATCTTTGTTGTTCTTCTTTCCGCCCCCCTTTTTTTTTTTTTGTTCAAAAGCTTCACCTAGGCCTGGGCGTAAAAACCATACCCGAATACCCAACTCGGAACCCGACCTAAAAATCGAGTTCGGGTTGGGTACGGGTTTGCCTATAAAACCCTATTGGGTTCTATTTTCAAATATCCGTGGATTCGGATTAGGATCGGATAATACCCGGTACCCGTTTGGGTATCCATTAAATCCGAACATATAAACATATTTATAATATTTATCATTAATATAATGTAATTACCTCAAAATTATGATTATAATTTTGAATATTTCATTTAGTTTTATACCTAAATATCAAAAATAATCAAAATATCTAAAATATTTTGTCACATAAGTCAAAATTTAACTAAATTTATTTAAATTTAATTAATTTTAATTATATTTTTTTGGGTATCCGGTAGTTCGGGTACTAATCGGGTTCTAAAATTTGTAACCCAAACCGACCCGAACCCGATAGTACCCAAACCGAACCGAACCCATATATATAGAAATACCTAATGGGTTCTATATTTCTAAACCAGTTTACCCGAACCCGAATGGGTAATACCCGAACCCGAACGGGTTATCCTAATGCCCAGCCCTACCTTCACCCCACTTATTTTCACAATTGTCTTCTCTTATATCAATAACTGATCCTCACTCAGCCCTTTCAAATTTTCATAGAAGATATCATGGATTGTTACCTCATATCTGGTATAGAATGAAGACGACATCGTAAGCAATCTAAAGCAACTTTTCTGTGGTAGCAAACTCACGCAAACTTATTTTTTCATATGGCAAGCAATACAAGAATGAAAACTAACGAGAGTTGGTGACTTTGGTAAAGTAATCAATTCTGTATGTTATTCAAATGTTTACTTGAAATATCCGATCATGGTAATATAAATTTGACTACTGTCATTTGCACTACAGTATTTTTCGTATAATATATGTGTAACGATTAAAAAATATATAGATTTGACTTTGCTATATCTCTGACTCTGACTCTACGTACGTTTCTAGCTATAACTATCTTTCTCATCTCATCTTATTATGTTTATCTCTTGAAGGTGGACGATTACCCGCTTTATCCATACAAACACAATGGTGTAGCCGTGTAGATGGAAAAGTGATTAGAGGATTAGTCTTCTGTATAAGGTATCAAGTTAAACGTTGTGTGAATTTTTCAGGCTAGCTTTACATTTTTCTCATATTAATCTTTGAAGCTATATTTTTCCCGTATGAAGTACGGGTCTAATCTATGTTGCACTAAAACGGGTACGGGAACTAGAAACAGGTATGGAATCGGGGACGGAAAACGACAAAGTAAAATTTATAGATACAGCTAGTACGGTATGGGTACTTCGATAAACACATAAGAAAAGATACCTATACGTTTAGTAAGAGCTGATTAGTAAAGCTAATGGGATAAGAAGAGAGGGGAAAAGAGTCTAGAAAGTAGAAAAAAACACAAAGAAATGAAACTATGCTTATGATACGAGTGCTTTGAATGAAATGAAATGGATGCAAATATAAAAAATTTGATGTTATCTACCCCTAAAGCATCTAAGACGTCCCCATAGAGTTCCCATTCCCAACATGTCCCCGGTACGGGAACGGCTACCAAATTGAAGAACGGCTATCAATGGTTATAAAGCAAAGAGTAATATATGTTCATTTTTTAAAATTTGAATCACGATATATGAATAAACAAATTTTATATTTTTATTAACTTTATCTATTATATGAAATATTCAAAACAATTAAAAAAATCAAACAAAAATGATAAGATAATTCTGATTTTAAATCTTGATAAAATCTTCTAAATAATATTTTTTTTTGGTTAATATTAATCTTCTAAATAATATTAATTGTGAAACATTATACGAACATTTCTAATTTATTATTAATGTGAACATTTTTTAACTGTGTTTGGTTATATGGATAGTAGGGATATAAAATTATTTTGATATGGATATAAGCACTGACATAGATTATAATTCTTATGAAAATTAATATTTATTTCAAAAATACTAGTATATAACTATATATGTGTCCCATACAAAAAAAAAAATCTTAAAAGGTTCTTTGAGTTCCTCAAATGAAAACCTGATTCTTACCATTTTTCAGAAAAAAAATCTAAAGTCTAATTTAGATTGGAAGTATCTTGAAGTTATCCTCAGGCGGCTTCTCTACCCATCTTTCCAAAACCATACTCAGATAATCATAGGTCTAGGTTCCAACATCCAATACAGCTTGTAAATCATTTAAATATATATATATATATATATATACTATCACATTTGCCATACATATCTTTCTTTGTCCTCATCTTCTTTAAAGCACTAAATCAATCACCCTTCCTTTTATTTTAATATCTATGATTTCTAGATTTACTTCTCTATTATTACCATATTTTTAATCTTTCAAAATGACTGTATATTTAATGCTTTGATTTTTTTTTTACACTTTAAATTTGAGTAGAAAACATCTTCTATATATTAGTGAGAATGCAATAGAGGTGACAATCAGTGGTCTATTTGGTTCTTAGAACATCTCCATTGGTTGCATTTAAGCAAAGTTGTTAGCTTAAAAAGCTAAAAAAATAAATCAAAAATCTTAATTAACTAACAATCAATCTTTAGCTTAGACAATTTAGAAACAAACGGTGCTTAGCTAACACGTGTCAGCCTTTTGAGTAAAAGTTTAGGAACAAAAAAAAAAGCGGTGTTTTTCTTTTTTTGTTTATCTCTGTCGTCTTTTCTCTTTTCGTCATCGAAGAAGAGTTTCATCTGGATGGAGGAAGAAACTCATCATACATCCATCTAGATCAATATCTGAATTTTTTGGCTTGATTTAGGAAGATTTTTGGCTTGTATATATCAGTATGGTGCCCAAATCTGAAATTTTTAGTGGCCTGTGTTCTTGGCGAATTGGGTTTCGGTGAAATTGAGCACTATCATGAATCGACTATTCGGGAAACCCAAGCAGGAGTCTAATCGATCTTAACGAGGTATGATCCAATTTCTACACTTCTCTCTTGTCAATCAACGTTTGATTTGAAAAAAAAATAGATCTTTGAAAGTGATCTCTCTACTGTTTGTTTACTCTTTTGTTTTGATCTGTTTGGTTAAGATTAGGAATTGCTAATTGGAAATTGTTTAGTCGATTGGGAATTGCTAATTGTTATTGTGAATTGATGTTAACAAAATTAGAATATGGGAGAACAATCCCAAATTCGCAAATCAGATGTGATCTTGAGCTTTCTTTTATAATTTCTGTGTATTTAGACCAATGAAGAATGCGAGCACTTGATCAGCCTTGCGAAACCGAGCATGGTTAAGTCAACTGTGGTTGATGAGAAAACTGGTGGGAGCAAAGATAGCAGGTTTGTAGCCACTCCTCTCTTTTTTCCTTCTAGTTTAACTTGGAATGGTTTGTTGTTTTTAGTTCAATCCTGTGCAGAGTAAGGACTAGCTCAGGAACTTTCCTTAGAACAGGACATGAAGAAGTTGTCAAGGTGATTGAGAAAAGGATTTCAGATTTCACCTTCATTCCTGTTGGTAATTGCCCTTTGCTTTAGTTCTCCAGTACTTTGATGCGCTGTAGGAAGTATTGTAACATCTTAAAACACTGGTTGCAGTTACTCTTGCTATCTTGTCTTGTGTTTACTTTGGAAAGCCTTTTGTGAGTTTGTGGATCGCTCTTTTGTTTTGTAGAAAATGGAGAAGGTCTTCAAGTTCTTCACTACCAAGTTGGGCAGAAGTATGAGCCTCACTATGACTATTTCTTAGATGAGTTCAACACCAAGAACGGAGGACAACGTAATCTTTATGGCTCCAAGGTGAACTTTTGCTTGTCAAAGACAATGAAGATTCTTCTTGCCGCTCATTCTCACATTGTAAATCATCTTCTGAGTAGTCGTTTATATCCATCAGTTCCTCATAGGATTCGTTGAATGCATCAAGTGCTTCCCTTGCTAGATTCATAACCAGAGGTTGTATTTCTCCAGGATTATGATTCTTCTCTCCAGAAACTGGAAGATTTACGTCTCTCTTGTAATTCATCACTTCATGGCTTTGCCAAATCCTTGACAATGGTTTCTTCTTTTCCTGTGCTTCCACGACCAGCTGTTCCACTCTACTCCCGCTCTCTTGTATGTTTGTGTTGGTAAGTGGCCTTCCTTCTTATTTGCGAAAATTCGGAACCAATTAAGATTACAATTAATCGTTTGTAATGTGTTTTAAATATGCTTTTATGAATTGTTTGTTTAAAATCTTATGAAATATATTCATTTTCAAGTTTTTAAATATATACAATATTAAAAATATATAACAAAATTTACTATACTATAATAATTTCCAAAATAACAAATTTAAATTAAGGACCACATTTTTAGATACTACAAATGGGCCATAAAAATAGAAAGTTTTTTAAGAAGTTTGTTAATTTCACTTTTATTCAAAATTAATGTTTTTAGCAACTTTGCTTAAATGCAACCAATGGAGATGCTCTTACATAGTTATAAAAGAATGGAAGACATTCATATTAAATTCAACACATGGACTATAGTACATCCAACACTTATAACTTTTTTTTGTTCGTAAACCTTGACCATTTCAAAACATCATATACTCATTGATCATCTTACAACACTTGATCAAATTTAATTATCATACGTTCATTCAGTCGATCCGTCATTGGATCAAAAACAATGATCGGAGTTAACGATGAGCAAAAAGATAATCCAAGAAAGAATCGACATAACGATCTTGTGTATCCATATCTCCAAACACTCCCTTCATGTCCTTCACATTCTCTCTATAAACCTTTCCTTCTTCTCCCTCCATTACCAACCTCAGCGATTTCGAAACATCTTCTTTAGTAAAGAAACCTGTTGTTTCATCCCGAGGGATCATATGTCCAACTTTCTTTTCCTCGGCTACTCTAGCATTAAATCCTTGGTCGAGCACAAAACCCAGCATCACCATCGGTTTAGCAAACCTTACAGCTTCGATCATTGTACTCCAACCGCAATGAGTTAGTACCAAACCGATCGAATCGTGGTTCAACGTTCTCAGTTGTTCCACCCAACCTCTCCACACTATCCCTCTCTCAGCCGTACGCTCTTCGAATCCTTCAGGAAGCTCAAGCGGTTCGGTATCCCAGGGACCGCGGCGAGTCCTTAACACCCAAAAAAAAGGTAAACGGGAAAGCTCTAAACCAAGAGCGATCGCATTTAACTCGGTTTGACTCGGTTTCACTTCTGAACCGAAACTTATGTAAACCACGGAGTTAGTTTTCCGTGAGTCTAACCATTTTTTAGTAGACAACCATGCGTCGGTATCTTTAAACTTCTCTTCCGGTTTCGGAGGTAAAACTCCCACCGGTATAACCGGTTTCCGATGAAGGTCCTTAATAAGTCTAAACCACTCTGCTTCGTACTCGGTACAGCTCCGTACGACGATGATGTCACAACCGTCGATTACGCCGGCGAGACGGTCCATGTCGGGGATATTCTCTTCGGTGTGTTCCAGCATTATATCTTCGAACATGGGCTGGATTTCGTATAACCGGAAAGGTACCGGAGTTTGGAATGGAACCCATTTAGGCTGCGTTAGAAAAGCCTCCGGCGATGTACGGTACTCCTCGAACCCTGGAGGTTTGAGAATTCCGAGAAACGAGCAGTTTAAAGCACTGAAATATCCGTTTTTGATTCCAAGGCGGCTAGCTATTGGAGGAAGCCAATAAGGCGCGAAATCTTGGAGAAGCCAATCAGGTTTTGAAGATTCAAGAAACTCCGTCAACGGAACTTGTAATCCGTCGAACGCGATTTTCAAATAAGGAACGAGATCCAATGGTACGTCTGTAGTGGATTCGGCGTCCTCCGGGAGTTTGTTGTGGCCGGCAAATGGGAGCTTGACGAAATTAAGGGCGGAGGAGAGGTTCTCTGGTAACCGTGGGAGGAGGCGGTCGATGTTACGAGGAGTGGAGATGAAAGACACGGTGTGACCTTTTTGAACCATGAGCATAGAGAGCTGCAAGTGTGGAACCAAATGGCCAAAGGCTAACCATGGAAACATTGCTACGTGGAGCTTGGTTCCATATTCTCCACTCTTTTCTTTAATGTTTGCCATTGCTATGATTTATGCACTATAGATGATGGACTCTACTGTTCTTTTATAGAGGAAAAGAAAATAGCATGAAGATATTTTGATTGTGATAAGAAATGTTGTCTCTTAGTAAACGGTGGCGGACCTATGTAAATTAATGAATGGGGAATCACCAGCTGACCTCCCCAAATTTCAAAAATTTCCTTATCACATAATGAGAAGAAAAAATACATTTTTGCGCCATCAAATTTGTTTTTATAAAAGTTATGTGTGGTTGTAATGGAAATATTTAATAGACTAGATTAAGACCCGTGCTAGAGAGCACGGGTTGAAATTTATTTTATTTATATTATAATTTTTATATAAAATATAATTTATAAGATTATTTTTGAAAGTTTTTTTGATAAAATATTTTGCAATAAAATCATATGCTATATATGATGACTTGAAAAAGACACTTACTTTGTAAGTTTTCTATTGTTAATGATTTTAGATAAGTACTCGTACTATAACAATGGTTAAAATTTATTTTATACAAAATTTTGTATATTTCTATTTTAAAATAAAAATTTAATATGTTGTATTAGTTTATGTACGTGAAGTTATTTCAAAAATGTATATTCTACCTCATGACTTGAATGACATTATAAGACATAATTTTGTGAATTTGGTTTTTAAAAAGCGAGTTATTATATTATGAGTAATTTAATATATTGTTATACTTTTTGTTTTAATATACTTGGTTTTTTGAAATTCTTTCATATTATAGTGACATATTATTGACATTGCTATAACAAACCAGTTCAGAGTGTTTATAGTTTCTAACTTTAATATCAAGTTTCAATATTTTAAAAATATTTCAAAATAAATTATATAAAGTTTATTATATTATATAAAATTATAAAATTCAACAAAAAAGTCTATAACTGAATTTAAATATTCAAATTTTGACCCGTTACTCAGTAAAATTTTTAATTCAATAGATATTATTTTTTAAGAATAATAATAATAAAACTTGAATATTTTATAAATTGAATCATTTATATTTGTTTTTAAAAATTTAACTTATGGTATATCCAGAAATAAAACTCTTTTTTAATTATAATAAATAATATGATAATTTATTTGTTTCACAAAATAGACTCATATATAAAAATGAAAGGTGAAGTATAATGATAATTAACAAATTAATATGTTAAGTTAGATATCAAAGGATTTTATTTGATGAATAATTTAATAAAAGAAATTAATATGGTAAGTTAGATGATATCAAATGATTCTTTAGAATATTCTCTTTAAGATTTTTGGAAACAATAAATTCGGACTATATAAATAATATAAAACTTAATCTATAACATATTTGTAACCAACTTATTAAAATTATATAGTCTATAAAACAATGTTGTGTACTTCTGTTTTATTATATAGGGGATTGGCCTGTCGTCGTTCTAATTTTTACAGCTATGGCATCAAGCCACGTAGCTAAAGTGGGCTATGGAAATGAAAATCACGAAAAAATGAGATTATATGCTTGGTCTATAAGACAAGAAAAAATTACACAGATGGTATCCAAAAGTTGGTTTATTCCTGATATGAATACATTTTCTAAAAATTGCTCAGATATTTAGTGTCCTGGGTGTAATTACAATTTACCCCTTGGGTTTATTTTTTCAATTTTAATTAAAAAAATAATAAAAAACACACATCAGCAAATTAAAATACACGTCATCTTCCATAATCCACGTCACAACCCCAAAAAAAAAAATTAATGGTTGAGTTACAATATTTACGGGAAAACGAAAGATCTCATCGATTCATATGACGGCTGAGTTATAATGTTTTGTGGCTGAGTTATCACAAGAAATAATCTGAAAGCAAACAGTTGATTTATATTACTTGACGGCGGAGTTATAGTATTTACGGAAAAACGTAAGATCTCATCGATTTATATGACGACTGAGTTATAATGCTTTGTGACTGAGTTATAATGCTCTGTGGCTGAGTTATCACAAGGAATAATCTGAAAGCGAAAAACGAAAGGTCTCGTCAATTAATATAAAAGCTGAGTTATAATGCTTGATGCCTGAGTTATTGCACAAAATAAAACAAATATATTACAATAATACTATATCGGACAAGTTTTCGCTTTGCGCCCAACTTGTTTACATCGAGAACATGCATTTAGCTCATGGCTTATCGCGTTCAATCTGTAGTCAGCATGATGACATGGAATGCTGACATGGATGATGCGTCCGAAGTGGCAAGTCAGCCGCCAAACGAACATGTAAATCAGCCTAATTAAATCAGCCATCAAACAAAATTATAACTCAGCCGCAACATGAATAATATTACAGTAATTAAAAAGCAAAAAAATGGCTGCCAAATTCAGCCGCTTAATGTCATAACTCAACTGAAAATTTGTAACTCAGCCGTAACTGAATGATATTCTAGTAATTAATCTTTTGCTACTAAGTCAGCCGTAAAATGGCCGAGTTTTACGATAAGTCAGCTCATGGCGGCTGAGTTATAAAACTTAACCATAACTCAGCCATAAGCACATCTCATAAGTCAGTCGTTGTTCATAACTCAACTAGATTCAGAATGATAATTCAGCCGTGTCGTAGTGATACTCAACCAAAAATTTTACAACTCAACCATCGGATTATAACTCAGCCGTAAGGACGGCTGAGTTATGGCATAACTCAACCAGATTTCATTAAGTCTGACGTAACGCTTGGCTGAGTTATGCTCTAAGTCAGCCGTCCGCTCTTACTCAACTGTTTTTTCCATAAATCAGCCGCAACATACCATAACTCAGCCGTCATTACCTCTGTAACGCATTACGGCTGAGTTATTTAATACACGTCAGCGATTTCTGACGTGTCGTCTGACGTGACAATGACATTTTTATAATTACGTTTTTTTCTGTACGATAAAACAAGGACACGCTGGGTATTTTAAAAATATCTTAAATATCCTAATAATAAAAAAAAGATTTGTTGATTCTTGTAATATTACCTAATTTGGGTACATCTGACTAAATCTCCTAAGACAATCATCACATCTTCAAGAATCTTGTTTACCGAGGAACTAACAAAAAAATTTGTTATATAAATATTAATCGATAACTTGATTTACAAACATATATACGATACAGGATTTGCATTTTCAAAGTTTTTATTGTCATATGTAAAGAAAACAATAAAACAAATACTTCTAGGGTTTTCTCAAACTTGACATAACAATCGTGATTAAACCGGAAACACACCATTTAGTTTTATTTAGTACAATCGATACTATACTACAATATTTATTAAAATCAAGAAAATATTATTTTACTTGATCAGTGATGTAAAAACTTTACAGGAAGAAGTGGAAGCTCGTTTTTCTTGCTCGCATTGAGGCCAGGAGATTCTTCCATGTCAATATCTTCGACCACCATGCCTTCCGGTAACTTCCAATCAAAATGATACAACATATTAGCAAGACCAAACTCCACCATGGTTGTCCCCATGTACATGGCAGGACACATTCTCCTACCACTTCCAAATGGTAATAGCTCAAAGTTTTGTCCTTTTGCATCAATGTTACTATTAATAAACCTCTCTGGAAGAAACTCCTCTGGGTCTTTCCAAGTATCAGGATCACGTCCGATAGCCCAAACATTCACATAAAGTCGTGTCTTGGCTGGAATCGTGTAGCCGTTGATCTCAAATTCAGACATAACTTCTCTTGGAACCAAAAGAGGTGCTGGAGGATGTAGCCTCCATGTTTCGTTGATCACCATTTTCAGATAGTGGAGCTGATCTATGTCATCCAAGCTGATCACTGACTTGTTACCAATTTGATTTCTAATTTCGGATTGCACTTTCTTCATTACTCGCGGGTTTCTCATAAGTTCTGTCATTGCCCATGTCATTGTTATTGCAGATGTGCCGATGCCTCCAAGAAGAACATTCTGTAATAAGACCATTAAAAGAATTATTATAATAATCAGGTAATACACAATCCTACAACTGAATTGCGTATATTTACCATTAAGACTGCTTTGATATGGTTTCTTGTGAGCTTGCCATATCCAAGAACAGTTCCTTCTTTCTCTAACCTCAAGAACAAGTGCACAAAATCTTCAACTCCTTCTTTGTTCCCCTGTTTATGTATATCAAACATTTGTTCATAGAACGCATCGAGACCTCTCACGCTTCTCTCTCTCTGCCCTTGTAAACCCGAGAGCCAGTCGACGATCCAACCGCCACTTGGAAAATAATCCGAGGCAGAGAAGCTCCCCAAAAACAAAAATGCATCATGAATCAACTTGTCGAAATTGTCACTGTTGAGTACAGTTCCTTGGAAACTCACACCAAATGCTGCCTTGCATATCACGCCTACAGTTAAAGAAGCTAACTTCTCGCTCAAGTTAATCGGAGTTTGCTGAGCAGCTGATTCCGAGAAGGAATCCATCAGTTTCTTGACTTCCTCGTCCTTAATGGGTTGTATCAAGTGAACTCGGTTGACACTGAAGAGTTCTTGGACACAAATCCTCCTTAACTCTTTCCAGTAATCATTAAAAGGAGAGAAAACTATGTCTAGGTAGTTGTATGAGAGCGCTCTTGGTCCTAAAAAATCATGTGTTTTGTTTAATCCTATGAACAAAGAAACCAAAAATCAAAAATTAAGTATGTGTTGAGTGATACCTGCTAAGCTAGGACGGCTACAACAATGGAGGTCATGTATTTTCAGAGCTTGCTTTGCTGTTTCAGATGAAGAAACTATGACTGTTGGGATACTTCCAAACTTCAAAAGCATCACAGGACCATACTTTTTGGAGAGTCTCCATAGAGACTGATGTGGTAATTCTCCGAGCTGATGCAAGTTTCCGATGATCGGAAATCCAGGCGGAGACGGTGGTTTCCCTTGATGTTGCCGCCGCTTCTTGAGTCTCAAAGCGGCAAGAAGGAGAATACAAGAGAGAAAGAGAAGTGATAGAAACCAAATTGTAGCCATTTGTTGATTTGATGGTTGATGAAGGGAAAGAAAGACATATATGTATAGCAATATTGCTCTCTTCAATTATTTTCTGACATCTTCACTAATATTAACTTTTAAAAGAAATAATAATTTAACTCAATTTGCATGTATAATAAATCATTTTTTCAAAACCTTATATGTGTCATGGGTTCTTTTACTGTATAAAATGATTAAATTAGTTTCTTTTAGTACACCTACACACACATCAGCTTAATTTGATAAAGTTTTGGTTACAAAAAAAGTTCAGGTGAAAAGAGATGTGAATTAAATTGAGTAAGCAGATGTGCTCTGAGACGAAGGAAGACAAATTATGATCTTCAAACTACTGTCCTTGAACAATTTCTTCTACAAACAATTCTTCTCACTCAAAAATAATTTACATTTTTTTATTCAAAATAAAACCATTCCAAATCGTTAAGTACTATTTTAGAAGAAAAAAAATAAAAAAGTCGAATAATTTGGTTAGGTGACCAAAGAATCCAAGATTCTGACAATAACATGAATCACATGAATCACAAGAATATTATTTGTCACCACATTTTATTTTAGTTTACACACAAAAAAAATTACTTAAAAAATTTATAATTGAAAATTACGTCACGATATTGTTTTAATCTAAAATCAAAACTACTATCATAGATTTTTTAATATCTCTACAGGAGGCTAAAACCTTTGACTTACGTCATGACTAATGATATTGTTTTAGCGTAGCAAACATGTAATGATTTTGATCTGATTCCAAAGCTTCGCAAGGTCAAAGTGAAGATCAAAGGATTCACAAAGACAGGAATATAACACTGGAATAGTGTAATACATAGGGGTTGATCCAACACAAGACCTAATACAAGACTGAAGCTAATCGAGAGCAATTGGGTTTCCATTAGCAATCAAGTCTAATTAATTACTTTAATAATCATCGTAGCATAATTTAACTTCAATTGGCTAGAAAAGAAAAGCTCATAGAAAGTTTTGCTCAAACATTTTATCCCGATGAAGAAATGTTTGCCCGCATGCAATCCCCATATAAATAGGGTCACGGAAAATGGTGGCCACTCTAAAGTCTACATCATTAACGATACAGGAGAAACATGAATCTATGATTCTGTTCTTAGCATCAACAAAGAAAACTAGCCATTAAAACTCTTTAAAAGATAAGAGAATCACTGTGTTTACTAGGCGGCCTCTTCCATAACATGTTCCGCGGTGGCTGGAGCCACTGGGTAATAATGGTAATGTAGCTCGCCAACGTCATCTCCAGAGAGTTTCGTCCATCCTTGAGGCCCAACGTGGTACACTGATCAATAATAGAGATTAGGGAAAGTTTAATACATCTATAATGTTACAATCACAAAAAATAATGTATTGGCAGAAGAAAGGATTGTTCTTTTACCGCTAGCAACTCCACCACTAGCTCCATCACGGAATGTAGCGTGGTAGATGGATCTCCTTGCTAACTCCGAGGCTTCTTCAATCGACATATCGAATTTGTATCTGTTGACAAAACGATCATAAGATTGAGTGGTTATAATACTACTAAAACTTTGGTGTGGGATTGTGACTAAAAGAGAAGTAGGGTTGAAATAGAGAAATACCCGCTGTCGAGAACACCGTAGGCGTATGGTGAACCGGAACCAACAGAGAATCTGTCTCCCTTAAGTCTTCCTCCTTCGTTGTCAACATAGTACAATCCAGGGCCCTATTTCAATAAAGATTATACAATTTTAGCGTCTCAACATTTCGCTTTGCTGAGTGAAACTATAGACCGGAAAGGAAATAACGGTTTGGATATAAAGATTGGGGTACTGACTGTTTCATCCCATCCAGCAATCATTGTGCCAACGGAAAGTCCCATTCCACGGTATGAATAGAGCATGTTAGCAAGAAGCTTTGAAGCTCCTGAAACAGAGATTCTTCTTTTGTTTGCCAGCTCATGTAGACGACACTAGGATAAACAAACAAACCACACTCTCTATTAGAGACATAGAGTCCAGTTTTGGTATACAAGTTAGGAAACAAACTACAATAGCATAAACTGGGACAAGCTTTTAGATACAAGAAATCAAAGAACCCATATGTATGCCCTTTGCCTACATCAACTCCATAACAAAAAAGATTGATGCATAACCATATAGAAATGTTTAGTTCACAGTACAGAGGAGCTAAAGCCTCCACACCAACCAAAAAAAAAAAAATACATGCCTAGAATATAAAGAGACACATGTTCTTAGGTCACCAGACGGCATAGAAAACATTTAAGTCTCCAACAAATGACCCAGCAGCTTTTGGATATCAGTAGATTAGCTATATGAAAAAAGGAGAGGTGAGACGTAACCAGATTCCCACAGCAATGAAGATAACTGATAGACGTAGTCATCAATTCAGAAAGCTAGCAAAAAATGATCGTTAGGTACCTTAATTCCCAGATTTCTGTGCCAGAATTGGCAATCAGCAGATCCACCAGCCATTGAACCAAGCATATAAGGATTAATTTCAATAATCTTCTTCACAGACTGCGACGCTGGATTAGAAAAAAAAAGTAAAACACACAAACAAAACATCAGCAATCACACAAATGCCTAGTTTCTTCTACCCACAATATCACTGGCAAACATAATAAAGATCAGAACTTCGTTTAACAATCCAACACATAAATAAAAGCCAGCAAGAATCTAATTCAATCTTTAGAGAGGTCACAAGTCACAACTAAACACATACAGAAATCTGAAATAAACATAAAAGCATATTCAAAGAGAAACATACAGATGTATCCTCCCATGCTAGCTCGAGAATCAGCAGCTACCATAACACCTTCTTTAAAGATAAACGCAAGTGTAGTTGTACCCTTTGCAGGCTTCACCATCTCCACAGATTTCTTCTGAAACCCATCAAACTAAAAACAAAATCCCACAATCAAATACTAACCAAATTCAAAAGTATTAGAATCCGTAACAAAAAACTGAATTTTGAAACTAAAACTCACATCAGTTGTACGAGGAAGATCAAACGAAGGTACAGACGAAACCCCATCAAGCATCTCACTGTTTGATCCAAAGCCAATCACAGGCATACTTGTCTCAAATCCACTAGTGTCAAGCTTCATTGTCAAATTCCTATACAGAATCGTCGAATAACCAAACCACTCAATAAATTATGAAGCTTTAGATAAACCCAAATCAGGGTATTAAGAAAAGGAGCTTCCTTTCACAGTTCAAATCGGATCTAACACGAGATTACTTTTGTGTGTGTGATAAATCATAAACTGTAATAGTTCATTGTAAAGCCAAATTAATCACAGTTAGGGGACTGAGACATACCTGAAGAACGAAATTGAGTAGCGAAATTAAAGAACTGTGTGAGAGAAACTGGAGAATGGAGAAGCAAATTATGGAGGGATGTTTCTTGTGCTCCGGGCAAACTGATGAACGGGGCCAGATATGGGCGATCGGGTCGGGTCGGATCGGGTCATTTCGTGTCATAGTTTTCATTATGTTGGGCTTAATGGCCCATAAGTGGGCCTTTTCTACTTTTCTCTTCGTTATGTGTGCCATCATATTCTATGAATTACAGTTACTTTAATCTTTTTTTCCTTTTCGTCTAAAGTTACTTAATCTTTCTTTGATTATTTGATAACAAAAAAAAAACTTACTTAATCAAAAGATTTCGATCAAATATATCAGGTGTTATTCGTTAATTAATTTTGTTAATTACAGTTTGAATTGGAAGCCAGTGTTATTTTCTGATCGAATCCTCATTGATTTTACATTTGATTTTAACAGACTATTAAATGTTTATGTTAACTAATGCAATGGCTTTTAGACCAAAAAGTAAAATGAAAAATTATGTTAAAATATTGTTCCTTAAATATTATTATTCCTCTCCTTCCGTGTCAAATTGATAAAGTTAAGTCTTAAAACAGCCTCTTAGGGGGAGGTATTGGTTTAGGATTTAGAAAGAATTTTAATGATTTTATGTTCTTGCTGATTGTTAGAATCATAGAAAATTGAAAGTTAAAAATGAAAGATTCTAAGAGATTGTTTAGGAAGTTTTTTAAAATCTTGATGATTTGTTTTTTCTAATCTTGTAAAATCTTTCTATTTGATGAAAGAGTTTTCATGACTTTTGTTATGAAGGAAATGATATAAAATCCTAAACCAATAACATAAAATTTGAATTCATTAACAATCCAAGATTCTTTTGTTTTACTTGAATAACATAAAACTTTTAATGACTTTATAAAACTCTTAATCCAATAACACTAGATTTATCAAGATTTTAGATAACTTTTTACAAATCCA
>NC_025688.1:5061740-5100266 GCF_000633955.1 Camelina sativa
AAAATCCTAAACCAATAACATAAAATTTGAATTCATTAACAATCCAAGATTCTTTTGTTTTACTTGAATAACATAAAACTTTTAATGACTTTATAAAACTCTTAATCCAATAACACTAGATTTATCAAGATTTTAGATAACTTTTTACAAATCCACAACCAATAACACCAAATTTTTAAAGAGTTATTAAAAGTCTTGATTGAATAACAACATATTTTACCTAACTTTTAAAGTCATTAAAATTCTTTCTAAATCCTAAACCAATACCTCCCCTTAAGTTTGGAACATTCTACTTTACAAAAACTAATGACGCAATTAAAATAAAATGATTGAACCATTAACAGTTAACAATTCTTGTCATACCACCAATAGATACAGAATATTAATTATTTCTAAAAGTGGCAAAAAATGAAAAGAAAAGGAGCAAACGCAAATCGCAAAACGTTAGCGTCTGGTATTGCATCTTCTAGCTCGCATAGCTCCTGAAGGAGGACTATTAAACGAAACGCTGCAATGAGTATGCAACCGATAAGAGTACCTAAACAATGGTCCGAAGTAGGAACGTGCGTGAAACGTTCCTCTTAGGTTCAACAAAACCGGACCGGTTTCAATCTGACGCTGCAGCTCCCTGCTCTGCGTTGGCTGAAGCTGAACCTGACTACTCACAAGATGAATATTTGCAAAGATCGACATTTTTTTTGGGACCTTGAACGGTTCAATGTATTGAGTCGCTATGAGGTTGTTGTAATAGTAAAGCTCGAACGTCGCATAGGTAAAGTCCACACTGCTTTTCTTGCTTGGGTTTGTGACGTTTGCTAAAATGGTTAGATCACCGTTTAGCAAGAACCCCATGTCGAGGTAAGCAGCGTTTAGGTTAGCGGCTGAGATATCGACGTAGGGAGAACGAGGACGGTACACGAGGTAGACGATTAGGACGATTAGACCTCCAAGAATAAGAAGGACCCAGAATATTGCACAGCAAAATGCAGCTGACCATGTCATTGTGCTTGTCTCTCTTGAAGGAGGTGGTAACCGTGGACAACCGCGGCGATGCGGTGATGGTGTTGGAGCGGTTCTCCATGGACTTGGTTTGGGTATTGGAGGTAATGTTGATCCATAACCTCCTCCACGTGGGGGTGGTTGTGGTGGTGGAGGTCGTTGTTGTTGTTGTTGTTGTTGATGATGATGATCTTCAGGGCTTAATAGTAATGGTCTTTTTGCGGAGTTTGGAGGTTTTCTTGGTGGGAGTTTGTCTTCGGGGCTTAATGGTAAAGGTCTTATAGAATGTGTTGGTTCTTGGATTGGCTTTTCACGGTGGCGACCACGAGACTTGATTAGAATTCCTGGTGGAGCGACCGGGTGAGGTTGCGGGGTTTTGTGGTGTGGAGTTTTGTGTTTAGGTGTTTTGTGGTGCGGAATGGGCGGGATGAGCGGTTGATGTGGAGATGTTTGTGAGGTAGAAGCACCACCGCCTTTGAGATGTGGATTCTGCGATGGAATTCGCGCGAAATGAGGGTTGGTTTCATAGTGATCATGATGAGACATTTAGAGGACGTACGAAGCTAAAAAAGCATCAAAGGAAATTGAATCAAGTAAAGACTTGAGATGAAAGAATGAGAAGGGAGAGAGAGAGATTTGAACTGTTTCTAATTTCTAAATGAGATAGAGCGAGAGAGAGAGAGAGAGAATAACTTGGTGAGAAGTTCAAGTAAAGAAGGAAAGTGACAGAACGAAGCAAGTAATCTTTTTGTAGATTCCTTGCACTAATTCAAGATCAGTCTTTAATCTCTAAAATAAAAACAAAGAAAAGAAAAACTATAAAACATTACCTCTTTCTTTTTCTAATTCAAAAGTTTATTATGAAAAAATTGTAATTACTCAATCCAATAACTAGGAGAGAGACTTGGTTATGAACTTACAGTAACAGATAACTGGAGTATATGTAAACCAATTTTACCTCAGCTCATTCCGGAGGAAAGATGTTGATTCTGAGAGCACTTGGATTTCTCTGACTAAAATATCTGAGAAAATGATATGAACTTTTAACTAACAATTGTAGCATTTTAGAAGAAAAAAACTCAAATACCACACAAGTAAACACAAGTTCTGCGAATGTGCTCAGATTCAGCAGCGCTGAAACCTTAATCCCTAATTTGTAAAATGTTTCAGAGAAGGAGATATCGTTACGTACCACATCATCATATTGGAGTGCCAATGTTTCTTCCTTTTAAGTATACTTTTCCACTCTCCTTCTTTTGAGATGGTTTGATCTCTCTTTGCTTTGTAAAAGCTAAACCCTTTGTAAAAGCTAAACAAGCGGCGGCATGGTGAGCAACAAACTTCCTCTACTCAGCTGATGAAGATCATCGACAAAACCATTCGGAACAGACTCAGGGGGACTATTCCTATGACGATGGGTTGGCCCCATGGCTTGCTGCGCGACCATAGCCTCTCACTCTCTCTGTTTTTTTATGTAATCCCTATTTAACTATTCAGAAACAATCGACTAACAGTCCACAGTCATTGTAAACCAGCCTTTTGAGTTTGAATTAATTTTACATTCAATTCAAAAAAAAAAAAAGCTAAACCCTTTTGCAATATGATTCTTCTGGTAGGTAAGGAAGATAAACCTATTATGATCCAATATCCAAAATGGTGACTTGGATCTTCTTCAAGAACTTTCCAATAGAAAAGACAGATAATGATGAGTTTTTGATGCAAGCTTTGACTCCTGTAGATCAAGAAGGCCATGATCTGGCTAACGCAAATCTGATACTAAACACTTTGCTTCTCCAGATAGATATTTTGTTCTCTAATCAATTTCTGCAGCATCAAACAGGTAACCTAAGACTCTACAATGCCGGTTACTACAAAAGTTGACAAAGACAACTACATGTCGAGCCTGACCAAACAAATACTAGTAAAAAGGAGGAAGCAAACAACAAATTAAACCTATACAAAAGGTACTTTTCATGCAATCACACGGAACACGAAGGCCATGATCTGTAAGGAAACAGTATTTGGTCTTACTTCATCTCTTATCCCCTGTATTGGCATGATAAGAAACACCGTAACATGTAGTTGAAGAAAATAGAACCGTATAACGCCTGGAAAGAGTTAACCTAAGCTTTAAACGCAGCAAAAGCAGAATCATCTCAGGGAACAAGAAAGACAATTCAAGCAAAGAAGCAGCGCACTATACCCTGTCATGAACTATCTAAGATCCCAGAAACAACTTTGGGTATATGTACTTCTTGTATCTGATGTTCTACACTAATAATATGGTAAACATAGGAAAAGAGAAGCCTTTCTTATTCATGTAGACAACTAATAGTAATCCAAGATTATACCAATTCCACATTTGATTCCATTCATCAAAAGTGCAAAATGAACAAAAAAAAAACTCAGAACCACAACTGTGTTATGTTATATCTAACACTGATCAACATTGAAATAAGATAACGATGAATGGTAATAGCAGCACTGTTGCTTCAGCTTCACCTCTCATAAACCTCTGCAAAGAAGAACAATGAGAAAAAAACAAAGAAATCAAGATCTTACTAACCACAAAACAACACAAAAAAATGAAAAAGATATGATTTTGGGGGGGAAGCAATCTGAAACATATACCTGACTTTCTTGATGAGGATTGATTGGAGTTTGCGAGCAAAGTCAATGGATTTGATTCTGCGTTCAAGATTCTTCCTAGCGAGAACCTTCTTCTCCGAGTTCTTAATGTGATGAGTCTGAGTCGCTTTGATTAGCCTCTCCATACCACTTGATTGCATCTTCTTCTGCAATATCGTCAGCGCCTTGTCCAAATCACCGGAGAATACCTTCACTCTTATCCCTCGCTCCTGCTGCAACTGGTGGCTATGACTAGTCACGAATCCCGTAACTCGCTTCGCTATCGTGTTCATCTTCTTTACTTGGTTTCTGCAAAATTCAGGTTACAAAATGAGAAACTACAGAGAGAAGCGGGGAGAGAAAGGGATCGGATCTGATTTCGACTTACCGGTCGGAATCTCGCCGGAAGAGTATCAAAGAGCCGATTTGACTGGTGAAGGAGACGTCTAGGTTTTTAAAAAAGAGGCGATGGAGGAAATGAGATAAAACCAGATAATTTAGGGGTGATTGTGTAATTTAGAAACGATATAGGGATGCGTTTGTAAATCTCTTTACACCAGATCTTCTGTATGAGTTAGAGAGTATTGACTTTGAAGTAACAAAAAGAAAAAGAAAAAAAACACTTCTTTAATTTCTTCTCTCTCTCTCTGTTTGAGTGTTCGAATCTCCAAGCTCTTCTCACATGGCAGCAGCGTCCGCATAGTTTTACAGCTGAAGAACTGTTTTTTTTTTGTGCTAATCCACATAGTAGAAGAAGAGAAGGGAAGAGATTATATTAAAGCTGGCGACTTTTAGTCCGAGGCGAGCAATGGCTGAGTTACGGCACTCGAGCTCTCTCGGGAGCCGATCTTCTTCTTCTCCGTTACGTGCCGGCGGCGGAGATGAGGACTCGTCATCGCCACACGTACACGATCACTCTCCCAACGGCGGAGACGACGAAGATGGTCGCCCACGTCATCCTTCTAGAGATCGAGACCGTCCGATCTGGTTTCACTCTTTGTTTCCTTTTTTCGGTGACGATCCTATTAGGGTTTCTCCTCAGAAGAATAAAATCTCGCTTCTTTTGATTTTGATTCTCGCTATTGCTAGCTTGATCTCTGTTTATGGGATTATTAATCACTTGGTAAAGTCTCTTTCTTTCGATCTGAAATTAAAAAAAAAAATTTGAGATCTTTCTGGCTCAATTTGTTCAAGTTGTTGAATTGAATACGAAATTGGATTGACATTGTTCTCAAACTAAGATTGCTTCCTATGTTGTCCTGCAGAACGCACCATATTTATGTAAAAAAGATGGTATTGTGCTCAACTGTCCACATGTAAGTGGTTTTGACTTTTGGTTTGTGTTTGTTGAATGAATAAGCTTTGAATCCCTCGCTGAACTGATTTGGATTTCTAGGTAAAAGAGTCACCTTCTCCATGGGAGAATCCTTTGTCTGCAACAACTTCTTGGAAGCCTTGTGCTGAGCGGCGGATTGGTGGAGTCTCAGGTACTAAGGGCAAGAGTATTGGCATTGTCATGTGCATCTTGATCTGTCTTTTCGTGAAAAGTTCAAAGTCTTTTTCCTTGATTGGTCAGCTTATTAGATTTCATTTTTGTTTCAGATCTTCCTCCTGAAAACGAAACAACTGGCTATGTTTTCATTCATGCTGAGGGTGGTTTGAATCAGCAGCGAATTGCTGTATGTATCCTCCATGCTATTCTCTCTTTTTCTTCTTGCCAATGTCCAATCTATAGATCAATGTCCAAATGGCTGCTGCTCTTCTTTTCTTTTTCTTTTGTTTATAATCATTTTGGAAGATTGAGCTATGCTCTTATTATGGTTTTTGTTTCCAGATCTGTAATGCAGTAGCTGTAGCTAAGATTATGAATGCAACTCTGATTCTACCGGTACTGAAGCAGGACCAAATTTGGAAAGACACAACGTAATGTCTTATTCAAATATTGATCATTTTCTCTTGAGTTACTTTCTCGATGTTCTTTTATGGTTTACTGATTCTGATAACTTTCTTGTGCAGAAAATTTGAAGATATTTTTGATGTAGATCATTTTATTGATTACTTGAAGGACGATGTCCGAATTGTTCGAGACATACCTGACTGGTTCACTGACAAAGCAGAGCTATTCTCTAGTATAAGGTATGCTTGTTAACTCTTTCTTTCTTTATTTGTTAATGATGTACTTGTTTGAAGATTTCAATAGTGAGCTTGTGGTTAATGGCATCACTGCGTGCTGCTTGTGTATATATCTGATTTAAAAATTGACCAACAAATTTTTTAATCAGATATGGTGTTGACCGAGTTATTTTATTTATCTTTTGCAGAAGAACAGTCAAAAACATTCCTAAATATGCAGCAGCCCAATTTTATATAGACAATGTTTTACCACGGATAAAAGAGAAGAAGATTATGGCTTTGAAGCCTTTCGTCGATCGACTTGGGTATACTCTATATTCTATAGTTTAGTGCTCAGGCCTTCATAAATATTCTTATGAACGATAGATGATATATCCTTGTGGTGCTTGAAAATTTGCAGATACGACAATGTACCTCAAGAAATCAACAGATTACGATGCCGTGTAAATTATCATGCTCTCAAATTTCTCCCAGAGATAGAGCAGATGGCTGATTCACTTGTTTCTAGAATGAGAAATCGCACTGGCAATCCGAATCCATATATGTATGTTGATAAGACATCGATAACTTTGTTTTAACTTATGCATTGTTCTGAATTAAACTATATCGTGTCTCTTGTATAGGGCCCTTCATCTTAGATTCGAAAAAGGAATGGTTGGTCTATCGTTCTGTGATTTCGTTGGGACAAGAGAAGAGAAAGTTAGAATGGCAGAATACAGACAAAAGGAATGGCCTCGGCGTTTCAAGGTGACACTTATAAGTGGTTGATAACTTCTATTTGGTGGCTAAACAACCTCGACCTCTGCCTTAATGAATTTGCTTAAACATTTATTGCAGAATGGTTCCCATCTCTGGCAGCTCGCCTTGCAGAAACGCAAAGAAGGTCGATGCCCTCTTGAGCCAGGAGAAGNGCTTGTTAACTCTTTCTTTCTTTATTTGTTAATGATGTACTTGTTTGAAGATTTCAATAGTGAGCTTGTGGTTAATGGCATCACTGCGTGCTGCTTGTGTATATATCTGATTTAAAAATTGACCAACAAATTTTTTAATCAGATATGGTGTTGACCGAGTTATTTTATTTATCTTTTGCAGAAGAACAGTCAAAAACATTCCTAAATATGCAGCAGCCCAATTTTATATAGACAATGTTTTACCACGGATAAAAGAGAAGAAGATTATGGCTTTGAAGCCTTTCGTCGATCGACTTGGGTATACTCTATATTCTATAGTTTAGTGCTCAGGCCTTCATAAATATTCTTATGAACGATAGATGATATATCCTTGTGGTGCTTGAAAATTTGCAGATACGACAATGTACCTCAAGAAATCAACAGATTACGATGCCGTGTAAATTATCATGCTCTCAAATTTCTCCCAGAGATAGAGCAGATGGCTGATTCACTTGTTTCTAGAATGAGAAATCGCACTGGCAATCCGAATCCATATATGTATGTTGATAAGACATCGATAACTTTGTTTTAACTTATGCATTGTTCTGAATTAAACTATATCGTGTCTCTTGTATAGGGCCCTTCATCTTAGATTCGAAAAAGGAATGGTTGGTCTATCGTTCTGTGATTTCGTTGGGACAAGAGAAGAGAAAGTTAGAATGGCAGAATACAGACAAAAGGAATGGCCTCGGCGTTTCAAGGTGACACTTATAAGTGGTTGATAACTTCTATTTGGTGGCTAAACAACCTCGACCTCTGCCTTAATGAATTTGCTTAAACATTTATTGCAGAATGGTTCCCATCTCTGGCAGCTCGCCTTGCAGAAACGCAAAGAAGGTCGATGCCCTCTTGAGCCAGGAGAAGTTGCTGTGATCCTACGTGCAATGGGTTATCCAAAAGAAACACAAATTTATGTAGCATCTGGTCAAGTCTATGGTGGCCAAAACCGTATGGCTCCACTAAGAAACATGTTCCCAAATTTGGTAAGCACAACAGTGGACTCCATCTCATCAGTTTCAATGATCAGCCAGCATGCTTTGTCTCTCACAACAACTTTCCTTTTTTAAAACCAGGTAACAAAGGAGGATTTAGCAGGAAAAGAGGAACTAACAACCTTTAGAAAGCACGTAACAAGCCTCGCGGCTCTAGATTTCTTGGTCTGCTTGAAATCAGATGTTTTTGTGATGACACACGGTGGAAACTTTGCAAAACTGATCATTGGAGCGCGAAGATATATGGGTCATCGACAGAAATCAATCAAACCGGACAAAGGGTTGATGTCGAAATCATTTGGGGATCCTTACATGGGATGGGCAACTTTTGTTGAAGATGTAGTTGTAACCCATCAAACACGAACCGGTTTGCCAGAAGAAACTTTCCCTAACTATGATCTTTGGGAAAATCCTCTCACTCCATGCATGTGTAAAGCTTGATGATGATGCTTTTGTTTTGATTTGAAATGAGATGAGTTTGGTCTGGATTTTGTCTGATGATGAGGAGCAACAAACTATAGAAATCGGTAGTTTCTTTTTCTTTCTTTTTTTACTTCAACCTTTCAAATCTTTGAAGTCTTCTTCACTTACTTATCTTTGTAATCATTTTGATATTATGTAAAGAGTTCCTAGTGAAGAAAAAAAAAAAGTTGCAGATATATATACTCTTCGTTCGACCTATATATGGTTTAGAAGATTTTGAGGTTTGAATACTAATACTAATCACAACACAAGTAAAGGCTAATGAACCATTTAAAAGAAACTTAGCTCAACGGTTACTAATCTAATCTCCTTAATTTTTGTCACGCTCTCTGTATAGGAGTAGTAGTACTACCCGCCCGCCACTAACGAACAACAACAATTGCGTGTTGTATTCTCTCTCTCAATCTCAGGTTCTCAAGAACATAACAGGAAACAAAGTCGAGACAGAAAAAAAAAAAGATCAATCATCGTAATCAGGTGTCTCATCACTATGACCGGACCATCACTAGTGAAAACCGGATCGACCCGGTTCATTGTCTTCTTCATCGTCCTCAATCTTTGGTACAACTCCACCTTTTTCCCCCTTCACTGTAACTTGAAAATGGGTTTTTGATTTTTGAAGTGGCTGTTATTTGTGTGGTCGATCAATCGCAAAATTCTTGTCTTTTCTTTTTTACAGTTTATGGATTGAGGCAAGGTCGAGCGAACCACAGCATGCTAGCTTTCCTCCAAGAGGATGGAATTCGTACGATTCCTTTTGTTGGACTATCTCTGAAGCTGAGTTCTTGCAGACCGCTGAAATCGTTTCAAAGCGTCTTCTTCCTCATGGTTATCAGGTATATTGCACAGTGTACACAGTTGATTTTGTTGTATAATTTGATGGGTCTGTAATGGATACTACTAGTTTCTAGACATGTCATTGAGTATTCTTCTTTATTTGGAATGTGAAAGTTTGAATTTTTAATCTCCTGTTACACGTTTCTGGACATGTAATTGAGTTTCTTCTTCATTTGGAATGTGAAAGTTTTTGAGTTATTAGTTTCCTGTTACACGTTTCTAGAATTGAAATTGAGTTTTCTTCTTCATTTGGGATGTAAAAGCTTGGGTCTTTAATTGTATGTGTGGATTATTTTGGATATACAGTATGTTGTGGTGGATTACCTTTGGTATAGAAAGAAAGTGGAAGGAGCTTATGTGGATTCTCTTGGGTTTGATGTGATTGATGAATGGGGAAGGATGCATCCTGATCCAGTTAGATGGCCATCTTCTAAAGGCGGTAAAGGTTTCAAGGAAGTTGCTGAGAAAGTTCATAGAATGGGTTTGAAGTTTGGGATTCATGTTATGGGTGGAATAAGCACACAAGCATATAATGCTAATACTCTCGTTATGGATAGTGTTAAGGTATTTGATTTTTGATATCTTTTCGGGTTTTATAAAGTTTGTATGGAAGTAACAGTTTAATTGACCTCTTTTTTTGTTAAAGGGAGGTGCTTATGAGGAATCAGGTAGACAGTGGCGAGCGAAAGATATTGGAATCAAGGAAAAGGCTTGTGTGTGGATGTCACATGGGTTTATGAGTGTAAATACCAAGCTAGGTGCAGGAAAAGCGTTCTTAAGGTCTCTTTATCATCAATATGCGGAATGGGGAGTTGATTTCAGTAAGAGAATCGGCTTTATATTTATAACCTTTCTTTATCTCAATTCAATATATGAGTATCTCAATCTTGTTTCATTTTCTTGGTCTTTAGTAAAACATGACTGCGTATTTGGCACTGACTTCAANCTCCATGCTATTCTCTCTTTTTCTTCTTGCCAATGTCCAATCTATAGATCAATGTCCAAATGGCTGCTGCTCTTCTTTTCTTTTTCTTTTGTTTATAATCATTTTGGAAGATTGAGCTATGCTCTTATTATGGTTTTTGTTTCCAGATCTGTAATGCAGTAGCTGTAGCTAAGATTATGAATGCAACTCTGATTCTACCGGTACTGAAGCAGGACCAAATTTGGAAAGACACAACGTAATGTCTTATTCAAATATTGATCATTTTCTCTTGAGTTACTTTCTCGATGTTCTTTTATGGTTTACTGATTCTGATAACTTTCTTGTGCAGAAAATTTGAAGATATTTTTGATGTAGATCATTTTATTGATTACTTGAAGGACGATGTCCGAATTGTTCGAGACATACCTGACTGGTTCACTGACAAAGCAGAGCTATTCTCTAGTATAAGGTATGCTTGTTAACTCTTTCTTTCTTTATTTGTTAATGATGTACTTGTTTGAAGATTTCAATAGTGAGCTTGTGGTTAATGGCATCACTGCGTGCTGCTTGTGTATATATCTGATTTAAAAATTGACCAACAAATTTTTTAATCAGATATGGTGTTGACCGAGTTATTTTATTTATCTTTTGCAGAAGAACAGTCAAAAACATTCCTAAATATGCAGCAGCCCAATTTTATATAGACAATGTTTTACCACGGATAAAAGAGAAGAAGATTATGGCTTTGAAGCCTTTCGTCGATCGACTTGGGTATACTCTATATTCTATAGTTTAGTGCTCAGGCCTTCATAAATATTCTTATGAACGATAGATGATATATCCTTGTGGTGCTTGAAAATTTGCAGATACGACAATGTACCTCAAGAAATCAACAGATTACGATGCCGTGTAAATTATCATGCTCTCAAATTTCTCCCAGAGATAGAGCAGATGGCTGATTCACTTGTTTCTAGAATGAGAAATCGCACTGGCAATCCGAATCCATATATGTATGTTGATAAGACATCGATAACTTTGTTTTAACTTATGCATTGTTCTGAATTAAACTATATCGTGTCTCTTGTATAGGGCCCTTCATCTTAGATTCGAAAAAGGAATGGTTGGTCTATCGTTCTGTGATTTCGTTGGGACAAGAGAAGAGAAAGTTAGAATGGCAGAATACAGACAAAAGGAATGGCCTCGGCGTTTCAAGGTGACACTTATAAGTGGTTGATAACTTCTATTTGGTGGCTAAACAACCTCGACCTCTGCCTTAATGAATTTGCTTAAACATTTATTGCAGAATGGTTCCCATCTCTGGCAGCTCGCCTTGCAGAAACGCAAAGAAGGTCGATGCCCTCTTGAGCCAGGAGAAGTTGCTGTGATCCTACGTGCAATGGGTTATCCAAAAGAAACACAAATTTATGTAGCATCTGGTCAAGTCTATGGTGGCCAAAACCGTATGGCTCCACTAAGAAACATGTTCCCAAATTTGGTAAGCACAACAGTGGACTCCATCTCATCAGTTTCAATGATCAGCCAGCATGCTTTGTCTCTCACAACAACTTTCCTTTTTTAAAACCAGGTAACAAAGGAGGATTTAGCAGGAAAAGAGGAACTAACAACCTTTAGAAAGCACGTAACAAGCCTCGCGGCTCTAGATTTCTTGGTCTGCTTGAAATCAGATGTTTTTGTGATGACACACGGTGGAAACTTTGCAAAACTGATCATTGGAGCGCGAAGATATATGGGTCATCGACAGAAATCAATCAAACCGGACAAAGGGTTGATGTCGAAATCATTTGGGGATCCTTACATGGGATGGGCAACTTTTGTTGAAGATGTAGTTGTAACCCATCAAACACGAACCGGTTTGCCAGAAGAAACTTTCCCTAACTATGATCTTTGGGAAAATCCTCTCACTCCATGCATGTGTAAAGCTTGATGATGATGCTTTTGTTTTGATTTGAAATGAGATGAGTTTGGTCTGGATTTTGTCTGATGATGAGGAGCAACAAACTATAGAAATCGGTAGTTTCTTTTTCTTTCTTTTTTTACTTCAACCTTTCAAATCTTTGAAGTCTTCTTCACTTACTTATCTTTGTAATCATTTTGATATTATGTAAAGAGTTCCTAGTGAAGAAAAAAAAAAAGTTGCAGATATATATACTCTTCGTTCGACCTATATATGGTTTAGAAGATTTTGAGGTTTGAATACTAATACTAATCACAACACAAGTAAAGGCTAATGAACCATTTAAAAGAAACTTAGCTCAACGGTTACTAATCTAATCTCCTTAATTTTTGTCACGCTCTCTGTATAGGAGTAGTAGTACTACCCGCCCGCCACTAACGAACAACAACAATTGCGTGTTGTATTCTCTCTCTCAATCTCAGGTTCTCAAGAACATAACAGGAAACAAAGTCGAGACAGAAAAAAAAAAAGATCAATCATCGTAATCAGGTGTCTCATCACTATGACCGGACCATCACTAGTGAAAACCGGATCGACCCGGTTCATTGTCTTCTTCATCGTCCTCAATCTTTGGTACAACTCCACCTTTTTCCCCCTTCACTGTAACTTGAAAATGGGTTTTTGATTTTTGAAGTGGCTGTTATTTGTGTGGTCGATCAATCGCAAAATTCTTGTCTTTTCTTTTTTACAGTTTATGGATTGAGGCAAGGTCGAGCGAACCACAGCATGCTAGCTTTCCTCCAAGAGGATGGAATTCGTACGATTCCTTTTGTTGGACTATCTCTGAAGCTGAGTTCTTGCAGACCGCTGAAATCGTTTCAAAGCGTCTTCTTCCTCATGGTTATCAGGTATATTGCACAGTGTACACAGTTGATTTTGTTGTATAATTTGATGGGTCTGTAATGGATACTACTAGTTTCTAGACATGTCATTGAGTATTCTTCTTTATTTGGAATGTGAAAGTTTGAATTTTTAATCTCCTGTTACACGTTTCTGGACATGTAATTGAGTTTCTTCTTCATTTGGAATGTGAAAGTTTTTGAGTTATTAGTTTCCTGTTACACGTTTCTAGAATTGAAATTGAGTTTTCTTCTTCATTTGGGATGTAAAAGCTTGGGTCTTTAATTGTATGTGTGGATTATTTTGGATATACAGTATGTTGTGGTGGATTACCTTTGGTATAGAAAGAAAGTGGAAGGAGCTTATGTGGATTCTCTTGGGTTTGATGTGATTGATGAATGGGGAAGGATGCATCCTGATCCAGTTAGATGGCCATCTTCTAAAGGCGGTAAAGGTTTCAAGGAAGTTGCTGAGAAAGTTCATAGAATGGGTTTGAAGTTTGGGATTCATGTTATGGGTGGAATAAGCACACAAGCATATAATGCTAATACTCTCGTTATGGATAGTGTTAAGGTATTTGATTTTTGATATCTTTTCTGGTTTTATAAAGTTTGTATGGAAGTAACAGTTTAATTGACCTCTTTTTTTGTTAAAGGGAGGTGCTTATGAGGAATCAGGTAGACAGTGGCGAGCGAAAGATATTGGAATCAAGGAAAAGGCTTGTGTGTGGATGTCACATGGGTTTATGAGTGTAAATACCAAGCTAGGTGCAGGAAAAGCGTTCTTAAGGTCTCTTTATCATCAATATGCGGAATGGGGAGTTGATTTCAGTAAGAGAATCGGCTTTATATTTATAACCTTTCTTTATCTCAATTCAATATATGAGTATCTCAATCTTGTTTCATTTTCTTGGTCTTTAGTAAAACATGACTGCGTATTTGGCACTGACTTCAATATAGAGGAGATAACTTATGTGTCAGAGGTACATATTTGTAATGACTAGCAATCTTCTGCTTATAGTCAGAGGTACATAGAGATTAAATATTATTCTTATTTTCGCAGGTTCTAAAGGAGCTTGATCGGCCTGTTTTATACTCCATATCTCCAGGGACGAGTGTGACACCAAGACTGGCTAAAGAAGTTAGCCAACTGGTTAACATGTACAGAATAACAGGTGATGATTGGGACACATGGAAAGATGTGGCGGCACATTTTGATATCTCAAGGTAAAGTTTCCAAGATGAAGAATAATAATCTTGCCAAGTTTCTACCTTTCTTTGGTGTCATATAATTTTCTATCTTTTTCAGAGATTTATCTGCTTCAAGTATGATCGGTGCACAAGGGTTACAAGGAAAATCATGGCCTGACCTAGATATGTTACCTCTTGGATGGCTTACCGATCCAGGTTTGACTCGAAATCTTGAAATTTAAAACTCTATAGATTGTTCCAACTAATGTTCTACTGTCTTAATGTTCGGTAAAGGTTCGAACTTTGGACCTCATCGAGCGTGTAATCTTAATCTTGAAGAGCAAAAGACACAGGTGTAGCTCTAGCTTCACAGTTCATAGTTTATTAGTAACCATCTAAACCACAAGTTCGGATTTCTTAGGTTCTGTTTTTAACTTATTCAGATGACATTGTGGTCTATGGCGAAGTCCCCTCTCATGTTTGGAGGTGATGTGAGAAAGCTCGATGATGCTACTTATAATCTGATCACAAATCCTACGCTGCTGGAGATAAATTCTTATAGCTCTAATAATAAAGAGGTTTGTTGAATCATAACTTTAAAACTCATGTCTCTGTTTCCAAGTTACAAACTTCTGTCATTAAACTCTGCCTGTTTCATTATCTACAGTTTCCTTACATCACCGCGACAACAGTATTTAGGAATAAGCACAAAGGCCATCCTCATCATCCAACGGGCAAGAACATTTCAACTAAGCATGCTTTTGGTCTCACTAGCTGCAAAGAACCAAAAGCCAACACTTGGTCTATTGTAGACAAGAACCGTGGACAAATCTGTTGGAACCAATACTCTAGTGAAAAACTAGAGAAGCCCTTTTGCTTATACAACAGAAAAGCTCTGCTATCTTTGTATGATCTTTTTATTTAACTGTTTCCTCCACTCACTTTACATTTCACAAACCTCTCTTAGCTGATAAATCTGCTTCATTTTGTTGCAGCGATGAGGAGTTAAAACACAACAAGTTTTACCAAGGTAAGCTTCATTTGCAAACATATGATAAAGCAGAGTCTTGTTTAGGAGCTTCCTCGCAGCAAAAGCTCACTTCGAAAGATTATAGTCAAGGAGCTTTATCACCTTGCAAACTAGATGCAAACCAGGTATAGTGAGGGGTTTCCCATCTCTCTCGCTTATAACCTTAATTAAGTTATCTCGCTCTATATCTTCAGATGTGGGAGCTCCACAGTAATGGAACACTAGAAAACAGTTATTCTGGTCTTTGCGCAGTGTTAAATCCAGTAAAAGGTTTGTTTTCTTCAGATCAACCAAATTCTCTTCTCTTTTTACGACATTCCCTTTTAACTGTTTTGACATGATCAACCATCATCTTGCTGCAGCCGAAGCTAGCTCCAGTGGCGTGCGTTCTTGGATTGCCACGGGGAGAAGAGGAGAAGTATACATTGCGTTTTTCAACTTAAATCAGGTTAAGACGACTGTATCAGCCAAGATATCAGACATTGCCAAAGCTCTTCCAAACAAGAAGAATCTTGAAGGAGCTTCGTGTAAGAGCCACGAGCTATGGAGCGGCAAAGATTTCGGACCAACAAAAGATTCAGTATCGGTTCAAGTCGAACCTCATGGTCCTGCTCTGTTCGTTCTTCATTGTAGCCATGCCTGACTATATCAAATCAACAGGCATTTGTTTTACCTTCTGCTTACAACAGTCGTAGTAATGTTTCATCTCTAGTCTATAAAAACAGTCTTGTGTAAATCAATAAATACAAAAACAACAAACTACTGTATCGAATTAAAAAAAAAAATGCAAGATCAGCTTAGACTAGTAAAATAAAATGTTGTATCGAATAAAAAAAGCCCCAATCATATCATAACTTATAAAAATAATCTCCAAAAGATTTTTTTTTTTTTAAAACAAAAGAAAAAGAAATAACCAAAACTCCAATCCTAAGATTAAGAAATTTCATGTTGCATTGAAATCTTTAGGGTTCCCTTTTCAACAGCACATCGATCACTATTCAAAGCGACGAGGCTGGCTTTACAGGTGATCTTGCAAGTCGGGGGAGGCAACCGAATCTTTGCCCGACCCATCACAACAGTTCCGCGGGAAGTTCCAGGTTCGCTCCGCGGCCATAATCTAAGCAATTCTATGTAAAGATAACGTGCATGACAATCTAAGGGAACCTTTAGTGCTTGATTAAACTTCAAATCCTCGCCATGAAAAACCCTTACCACTTTTGTTGTGTAGTGATCTCCGTAGTCGCTATGGACCACAACTCTAAAGTTCATAGTGCCATCGTAAGGTTTCAAAAGAGCTTCGTCTTCGCTTGTTGTGACGAATCCACCTAGCTTCACGATCAAATCTGTGTTTACGTCATGATCTATTTTTCTTGCTCCTTTACAATCCACTATCCTCCGTTTCTTTCTCTTTCCTTGCTCCATCAAGTGTCTTCTCTTTATCATCGACCAAAAAAAAAAATTCAAAGATTTGGGTTAGAAATTTTTAAGAGTATTTCACTTTTTTTCTTTAAAGGGATAAATATAAAGAAGTTTTATTTAAGACCCAATAGGGACGTTCCGAAGATGAGGCTTTTAGGTAAAAAAAATGTAAAGAACTTTTTGTCAATCATTTTTTTTTTTTTTTTTTGCAAGGAGTAATATATATGACAATGAAAATGTAATTGATTTTCGTTAGGATTGGTTCGGGTTTTAAATTAACCACTAACCGATCGAACCGGGTTGATATGGAGCTCATTGAAAGTTGTTGAGATCTGTTAAAATTCTAAAACCTTTAAACCCTTTATAACTCAATACCCTAGAAAGTCAAGCGAGAGCACTTTTTATGGTTGAAGAATGTTAAGGAGTTGATGGAACAATGAAAATAACCAAGTCCGATACTTGTACGTACCTAAGAATGAGATTGTGAAGTCTCTTGTTTTCATTGTTTGCATTGAAATGCAGCACAATCTATCAGAATTTATGGTAAGGACGACTTTTCAGTTCAGATGCCACTTGTAAAATTGTGATTCACAATCTCAATTTAAACGAAAATTAAAGTGCTAGAATCACGATAGCTATATATCAGAAAGATCAAGATTTATCAAGTCACTATCTCGAGAATGTCTCTATTTTCTATAACTTGTAGAATGTCAAAGAGTTTTGTACTTATTGTAGAGAAGTGTGTAATTACATTAGCTCACAGTGTTAGAGTTTTGTAAGGTCTATGTATCTCTAAAAACTTCTAGTGTGCAACTAGTAAACTAATCAACATATTCAACGTGGCCTAACTAATTCCAAGAGCTATAATATGGTATCAGACCTCATGGTTAGCTAGGTCTAACAAACAATTTCCTACAAATAAATAGTATTCCACCAATGTGGTATTTTCGAGATGTTGGTTCAGATAGTTTTCCTCCACCCACATCTCAAGAGTAGCTATTAGAGTCCAACGTCTCACATTGGATGGAATAAATAGATCTTTGAGCAATATATAAAGGATGTGGTAATCATTTTCCCTTGAGCTATTTTTTTGGATTAGTTAGGCCACATTCCTAATAGATGTGTTACATGTGTAGATGAAACCAATCTCCAATGATAATTATATTGATTCAAGCTACCATGTACACTATAAGTCTATAACTACCATCAATATATGTACCACTATCGCTCACGGAAACGAAACTCTTACAATTATTTTATACTATTGCTATTCCATCATTTCTTACTACTAATTTTGTGATTGCTTTATATCAATCTCCGATGTCACAACAAAATTGATTTTAGTTAATTAGAAGATGTGTGTGATTTCGGTTTTGGTTTGGAATAAGCCTCGAGTCAAAATCGGGCTGGAACTCAAATTTTTGAAATCGATGTTGAAACTCTTGAGTTTTTTTTTTTGTAAACCCTTAAAACTAGATACTCTTCACAGAACCAAAAGGAGATCAGAGGAGTGAAAGCAAGTATTAGTAAAATACTCTCATTCTCATTAATTAGATTATATACATGCTTGACCAGGCCTAAGCCAGAGCCTCTAAACCAACTTATCCAAACTATAGAGACTCAAACTAAGCTATACAATTTGATTTATATCCAAATGAACTATATAGATTATGACAGCAAGCACATATTTCTTGCACCAGCTAGTACTTGCATGATGAGGAAAGTGAAGGGAGACTATACTATAAGAGTCAATACATATAGGAATCTAAATGTAATTTAATTAGTACTAGGTTTAAGTTGTGTCTTAGTATAAATATGTAAACACCTTTCATTCAATAATATACATTCTATTCTCTATATGGTATCAGATCAATAGGCTCCTTAATCTAAACCTAAACACAAAAAAAAAAAAAAACTTCCGCCGCTGCCATGGCCACCACACCCGAAACTTCAAACACATCTGATTCATTCACCATTAACCCAAACAATCAAAGTCTCCTTAGCCTCAACATGGCTAACATAACCAAACTCACACCCACCACCTACGTCATTTGGAAACTCCAAGTTCATGCGTTCATCGATGGACATGGACTTGCTGGTTATCTCGATGGATCCACTGAGATCCCGCCGGCTACGGTCACCGTTGGTGATGTTGTTTCTCCCAATCCGGCTCTTCTCCACTGGAAGCATCAAGACAAGCTACTTTACAGTGCTCTCCTTGGATCCGTCAATCCCACCGTCCAGTCTGCTCTCTCCCGAACCACTACTTCGGCCGAGATCTAGAAAACTCTTGCTGATACCTACGCTAAACCGAGCAGGAGTCATGCACGCCAGTTGCGAGATCAGTTGAAACTCATTGCTAAAGGAACCAACACTATTGATGAGTACTTACATAGTCTCACAACACGTTTTGATGCTCTCGCAAATCTGGACAGTCCCATCGAACATGAAGACCAGATTCAGAAGATCCTCGATGGCCTTCCCGACGAGTATCGTCCTATTGTTGACTAGGTGGCTGCACGTGATACTTCTCCTACCATCGCCTATGTTCATGAACGTTTGCTCAATCATGAAGCCAAGCTTCTCTCTAAGGCTACTCCACCGATGTTTCCTGTTACGACAAAAGTTGCTACCAATCGTCCTCGTCACCAATCTCGTAGTGGTCACAACAACAACAACAACAACAAGCGGTCCTCCTCCCCATCAGTTCCACCAGCCGTTGTCCAATAGTGAGTCTTGAGGTTACAAAGGTCGGTGCCAAATCTGTTACACTCACGGACATAGTGTGAGGTGGTGTCTGCAGTTTCAGTCTCGCGGTACCTCCTCACCGCAAAGCAGCCCTTTCCGTCCGTGGCAACCACGAGCTAATGTTGCTTTTGGATCTCCCTATGATCCGAACCCTTGGATCCTTGATAGTGGTGCTACGCATCACATGACGTCTGATTTGGCGAACCTCTCTGCTCAGGCACCATACACAGGTGGGGAAGATGTTGTTGTTGCCAATGGCTCTCCATTGGCTATTTCTCATACTGGTTCCAAACTTCTTCCCTCTAGCTCCCGTGATCTTCTTTTGAATAAAATTTTGTTTGTTCCTGACATTCATAAGAACTTGATCTCTGTATACCGGTTATGCAATGCTAATGGTGTCTCTGTTGCATTTTATCCTGCCTTCTTTCAGGTGAAAGATCTCAGTACGGGGGTTCTACTTCTTCAGGGCCGCACCAAGGATGAATTGTATGAGTGGTCGGGTTCTACTGCTTTGATTCCAACTCATATTGGCCGTATGCCTTCACTACTGTCATCTATCTCATCAACCGTCTCTCTCTACACCGGTTCTTGGCCAGCAATCACCGTTTTAGATGTTGTTTCAAACTTCGCCAAACATTGACAAGCTTAAGGTTTTTGGCTGTCGTTGCTTCCCGTGGTTGAAGTCGTACACGACACACAAGCTTCAAAGTCGATCTCTCTTGTGTGTGTTTCTAGGCTTCTCCCTCACGCAAAGTGCTTATCACTGTCTTCATGTTCCTTCTGGCCGGATTTATACTTCACGGCATGTCACGTTTGATGAGTCAGTGTCTCCGTTTGCAAAAGATACACCGCCACCATCTTCTCTTCCCATTGTTGCTTCGGTTCCTTCTTCACACTCCCTGGTCACTCTGGTCCCTTGCGATTCATCCTTGCCCTCGTCCTCTAGTGGAACCCCCGACATCATCCTTCACCCTGCACCACCATCACCGCCATTACGCTCATCTCTGTCGTCGCTTCAGGTATCTTCTTCGCCTCACTTATCTCCTCTCCCTCCTCCTACTGAGCCCACTGCTCCACTAAATAGGCCACAAAACCCGGCCCGACAAAACACACGTCCCATTGAGCCTACTGCTCCCACTGAAAATGAATCGAATCCCACGATTCAGCCACAACCTTCTTCATCGACCTCCGCCACTCTTGAGCAACAACGCTCATCGTCTGAAACAACCGAACAGCCTCAACAACAACAACCACAAATACCTCAACCCGTTGAACCACCACAAAATGTCCACAAAGTGCAAATTAGAGCCAAAAATAACATCACCAAACTGAAACACAAACTTAATCTTCATGTTACAGATCCGCGTCAATACAGGGAACCACGAACTGCTGCTCAAGCCTTAAAGGATGATCGGTGGCGTCCATCCATGTCTGATGAGTATAACGCCCAGATGGCTAATCACACTTGGGATTTGGTCCCTCTACATCCTTCTCAAAATGTTATTGGTTCCCGCTGGGTGTTCACAACCAAGTACCACCCTAATGGAGAGCTCAATCGGTATAAGTCACGTCTTGTTGCAAAGGGGTATCATCAACGCCATGGGGTCGACTATGCTAAGACTTTTAGCCCAGTTATTAAAACAACGACGATTCGTTTGGTTCTTGATGTTGATGTTGCTCACTCATGGCCAATAAAACAGTTAGACGTTAACAATGCTTTTTTGCAGGGTGAGTTGACTGAAGAGGTATATATGGAACAGTCCCAAGGCTTTGTTGATCCTACGCACCCGGACTATGTTTGTCGATTACGTAAGCCGATTTACGGTCTTAAACAAGCTCCCCGCGCTTGGTATATGTCTCTCAAGCAACACCTACTCCAGTTCGGTTTCACCAACTCGCTTGCTGACACGTTCTTGTTCATTAAACGGTGTGGTTCAGTGTATGTTTATGATCTTGTCTATGTGGACGATATTCTCGTCACAGGAAACAGCTCCAAGCACATTGCTGACACACTTGCCTCTTTCGCTTCTCGGTTCTCCATCAAGGATCCAACCGACCTGAGCTACTTTCTTGGTGTAGAAGCCACACGGACCAAAGCCGGACTTCACTTATGCAACGTAAGTATATCGTTGATCTCTTAGCACGACACAATATGCATGATGCAAAACCTGTTGCAACGCTGATGGCGAATTCTCCGAAGCTCACAAAGTCCGGCGGCTCCATCCTTGATGATCCTTCTCTATACCGCTCCGTTGTTGGTAGCCTCCAGTACCTTGCTTTCACTCGACCTGATATCTCTTATGCAGTTAATCGGCTTTCCCAGTTTATGCATCAACCGACTGATCTTCACTGGCAGGCTGCTAAGAGGGTTCTCCGTTATCTTGCTGGCACTCAAACCCACGGTATCTTTTGGTTGTGTCATAAAAATTTGGTTGTGTCATAAAAATTTAAGAGATCATACAGTCTCTAAAAATCTATTAAAATAAGTTTGGAGATTTTGATGGGATTAAAAATTTAATCCGTAGAGTTGTTTTTGGAAACATCGAAATGTATAGATGTTGTCAAGCTATTTATGGCAATAAACGTATCAAATTATGTCGATTTAAATAGTTCCATTAATTGAGTTTCTACATCTTGAGGGTTTAATATTGTAAATAAAACAAATTAAATAAGCAAAACTTAAAGGGCATAAACCAAAATGTACTTCAAAAATGTTAATATAGATATCAACAAAGTTTATCTCTTGCCTCTTTCCTCTTCTCTCTCTCTTTCTTCTAATCTCTTCTGACGTCACCTCTCTTAATCATTTATATTTACTCTCGTTAGGGTCAAACCTAACATTTGGTGCCTTCATTGTTTGAGCTAAGTGTGATCGATGGCTACACAAAAACAAGTTGTCGATTCGGAACTCGAATCCGCCGATTTGGAAACGACATTGGTTCAGCCTCGTTCGCTTGAGCAACGCGTCGATGAGCATGACAAGACCCTCGACTACCTCAAGATGATGGTGGAGAAGATTCTTCGCAACCAGGTCTTCGGGGTCATTATCGATTCGCAAGCTCCTAGGTACTCGAGTCCATTCACGACGGAGCAACAACAGGTCACAGTCTCACCGGCTGTGGCTTCGACAAGTGTTCAGCGTGATGGGATCTTATCGTTACCGAGAGAGTCTCAGCTGCGTCCGATGGAACTATGCTACAACACACCGCCAACAGATCCGCGAGGGTCGTATTCCAGGTATTCTTCAGAAAGTAGCCACCTTTTGGAGTTATCGTACTATGAAGGGCTTAATCCGGATGATTGGTTGTTTCAGGTGGAGAACTGTTTTGAGCGTAAAAACACACCTGAGTCAGAGTGGATTGACCGGGCAGTGGATCATATGACCGGTTGTGCCATCACGTGGTGGCGTTGGATACATGGTCGGGTGCGTATCCGAGCGTGGAAGGATTTTTGTGACAGATTTGGTCCGGAGAGAGGCCTGTCGACTTTGGATCACTTGTTGACCATCACAGAGCAGGGAAATGTTGCAGAATACCGTGAACGTTTTGAAGAACTGGCGATGGAGCTGCCACATGTATCTGATGATGTCTTCGAGTCAACCTTTCTCAAGGAATTAAAAAGGAGCATCAGGAACCAGGTAGTATTACTTCGTCCTATGGATATGACTGAGCTAGTGGATGGTGCTCGCTTAGTAGAAACACATGAGAATGAGAAAGCGAGTTTTCAGGCACGAATGGCCCAACGGAACTCATTTGGGGGTCAATCTAGTCAGGGGTTTTCTCATAATCAGGAGTATAAGAAACAGGGGGATTACTCTAAGGAGACCAAGAAGGTTACCATTGGTATGGAGACACCCAACACGAATCCTTGTCGTAACTGTGGAGATAAGTGGGTTCCTGGACATCGCTGCAAGTAGCACAAGCTGAAATGCATAGTGGTCGAAGAAGAAGAGGAACCAGAGTTCTTCGAAGCACAGGAGATGGTTGACGAAACCGAGGAGTTGCAGGAAGTAGTGACAATGGGAGCCATGTCAGGTTTCACGGATGAGCAGTCTATGCGCCTAATGGGGAAGATTGGTGGTAGAGCTGTAGAGGTTCTCATTGATTCAGGGGCGACTAGCAACTTTATTTTAGAGACTCTAGTTAAAGAATTGGGGTTGCCCTTGGTGGGGAGCAAAGGGATTGGTTTACGTGTTGCTGGAGGAAGGATTCTTAAGGGAAAAGGCAAATGTGCGGAACATCTGTTGGAGATACAAGGAGTCGATATTGTTCAAGAATAGCGAGTGTTTGATTTGGGAACAACAGACGTGATACTGGGGTATGCGTGGCTGGTAAAATTAGGAGACACACGGATCAATTGGTTGAACCGCACCTTGAGTTGGAAGATAGGTATTTAGTGGGTAACCATCATGGGAGATCTGGCTCTAAGTAAAACACAGGTCTCGTTACACTCAATGGAGCGGATTATCAAGAAGAAGGGAATGGGGTACTTGCTGGAGTTAACCACCTTATTTTAGAATCGGGATGCTCCGAATAAACAGACTGACAAGATGGATATTATTCAAAGCGTGATTGACAGTTATGGGAGCATGTTTGCAATGTCGATTCAGCTACCACCAACTAGAAACCGGGAACATACTATCACCCTCAAGGAAGGTACATCTCCGATTAATCTGAGGCCTTACATATACTCTTTTGCACAGAAGGATGAGATTGAAAAACTGGTGGAAGAGATCCTGCAAGCGGAGATCATTAAACCAAGTGAAAATTTGGAGAAAACAGCGTTCCGCACTCATCAGGGGCATTATGAGTTTTTAGTCATGCCAGTTGGCTTAACTAATGCCCCCTCAACATTTCAAAGTATCATGAACGATTTGTTTCGAGCTTACCTACGGAGGTTCGTATTGGTGTTCTTTGACGATATCCTCGTTTACAGTCCATATGTGGAGGAACATGTGAAGCATTTAGAGATAGTGTTGAAGCTGATGGAGCAACACAAACTCTATGCGAAGGCGAAGAAATGCTCTTTTGGTAACACAGAGATATCTTACTTGGGGAATATAGTATCTACTGAGGGTGTTGCTGCAGACCCTGAGAAGATTGAAGCAATGCTAAGTTGGCCAGCTCCCAAAACAGTGACCGAACTGCGTGGCTTCCTAAATCTCACAGATTATTACAAATGGTTTGTTCGGAACTACGGTCAGATTGCCAGACCATTAATGACACTGTTGAAGAAAGATGGGTTAACTGGTCCTGTGAAGCTTCAATAGCGTTCCAGGATCTGAAGAAAGCAATCACCAGCTTACCAGTCTTAGCGCTACCTGATTTCACTCAAGAGTTTGTGGTGGAGAAAAATGCATCAGGCTTAGGAGTGGGAGTAGTGTTATCACAAAACAAACGTCCTATAGCTTTCCTGAGTCAAGCGTTTTCACCTATTGGGCGTACGAGGTCAGTAAATGAACGAGAGCTGTTAGCAATAGTGCAAGCAATAACGAAGTGGAAGCACTATCTTCCGGAGCTGATTTTGTGATTAAGACAAACCAACGCAGCCTCAAGCACCTCTTAGATCAGAAAGCTGTCTCCACAGTACAACAACGCTGGGCTGCCAAGTTGATTGGATTAAACTATCGAATTGAATACAAGTCTGGTACTGAGAATAAGGTTGCTGACGCTCTCTCTCGCAAACCACATCAGGTAGAGCTGCTCCAACTCACCTTAGTGGCTCCGCTTAATCTTGATACGGAAGAGTTGAGGTCACAGATCAAGGCTGATGCAGAGCTTGGACCAATTTTGGTAAGTATCGAGAATGGTCAGAACCACAAGCAGTTTCAAGTGCACCAAGGGTTGCTTTAAAAACAAGGAAGCTTGGTGCTACCGAATGGATCTCCCTTCATTCCAAAACTTCTAGAGCAGTTTCATGTAGGAGTAGTTGGTGGGCATGAAGGTGCTCTGAAGACATACAAATGTTTGGCGTTGGAGGTAAGGTGGAAGGAGATGAGGAAGGATGTGTTACAGTACATTGCCAAATGTCAAGTTTGTCAAGAAAACAAATACTCGACACTATCTCCCGCGGGGTTGCTAGCTCCTTTACCGATTCCACATAAGGTTTGGACAGATATCAGTCTTGATTTTGTTGAAGGGTTATTGACCTCGAAAGGGATCAATTCGATACTGGTGGTGGTGTATCAGCTCAGGTACGAGGATGCTCCAACGGCCAATGCTAATGTTGAAGAGTTGTTGAAGGATAGATATAGTCTGTTGGTGGAGTTGTGTGAGAATATGGAGTTAGCTCAGAGTCGAATGCAAAAGGAGGCTAAGCATCGTCGACATATAGAGTTGGTAGTAGGGGACTGGGTTTATCTGAAGCTGCGTCCTTACCGCCAAAGTTCAGTGGTTGAGAGGAAGAATGAGAAGTTGGCTCAGAGATACTTTGGTCTGTACAAGGTCATTCAGAAAATTGGCAGAGTCGCTTACAACTAGAGTTGCCATCCCACAGCAACATCCACCCGATATTCACATTTCTCAGCTCAAGTATGCAGTTCCTGACTCCTTTACAGCGCAAGCCTTACCTCCGATCCTCACACATAATTTGGAGTGGGATACGGAACCTGAGACATTGCTGGACATTCGCCGGACCACAGATGGGTTGTCAACGGAGATCCTGGTTCAATGGAAAGGACTGCCATAGTTGGAGTCTACTTGGGAACCACTTTCGAACTTAATGCAGCAGTTTCTGGACTTTGACCTTGAGGACAAGGTCAGTTTATTACGGGGGGAGTATTGATAGGTTAAGAGTTCATGTGGCTTTCATGAAGAAGAAGCTGGGAACCAAAGGGAGAAAAGCTCTTCAATGGCAGAAGAAGGTTGAAGATGACAAGGATCGAAACCGTGAAAGTGGCTAAGAGAGTAAGAGACTTGGGTTGGAGTAGAGGGTCTCAGAAGGATCTAGTAGAGCATTGTTGTGTCGTTACCAATGTTGTGTTGTTTTAATAAACAAATAATATTAGGATGTCATAAATAATGTATCCCTACTAGGGTATTGATTATGAAATATAATATCAACAAAATTTATCTTTTGCCTCTTTCCTCTTCTCTCTCTCTTTCTCCTAATCTCTTCTGACCTCACCTCTCTTAATCATTTCTATTTACTCTCGTTAGGGTCAAACCTAACAGGTTACACCCACTATTTAACTTATAACCAATTAATCTATCAATTAATCTATAAAATCTATTTGTAGCCAAATTATTGAAATTATATAGTTTACAAAACAATGTTGTGTACTTTTGTTTTATTATTAAGGGGATTAATGTTGGTATTTTATTTTTGTGTAGTATCGATTTGTTTTTTTTTTTTGGACTTTTAGTCTCCGAAAGATATATTTCTCCCACCCGGTTCGTATATCCCAAAAACAAAACATATCCCCATCTCTGACTGTGTATCTCACCTTGTTTATAATCAAATCTATAAATTATAAATATATAGATATGTAAAAAAAATAGAAAATATAACAGATGATATGTAAAAAATATAACATATGATATGTAAACAATAGAAATTCAATATTTTATTTTCTGTTTAATATTCAATTAAATTTTCTGATTTATTTTCAAATGTTTAGGTTTTCTTATTCTTATGTGAGTGAGAGACTATGGGTCTGTTTGGATTCTTGTCGCTAAGTAGCAACCAAAATTGCTTTATAATACGTTTTTAAAAAAGAAATATCTTGGGAGGGTACAATACCAGTGTTAATATCGGAGACTTTGCGACTAACTAAAACAGTAGCAGAAACTACCGCATCCAGATTCCTAATTCTCACACAGAATCCACGGGAAACAATCTCATCAGAACCCCATAATTCCAACATTTTGTGATTGGGTCATAGGAGGACAGCTGGAGTTAGGTTTGTGGAAATGGAGTATATTTTGTTGATTTTTCTATTGCCAATATATATTAATTATTTTTTTTGCTCTCATAATTATTATGTAGTATGATATCCAACAGATGAGCTTTTTTCATTGCTCAAAGTGCTAGAAGAGTATCCTTTGCTCAATCTTATGTAGCTAAAGGTCATCCGTTTTTTTTTTTTTTTGGACAAACTGAAGTTTCCATTCAATCAAATAGAAACATTACAGAAGGAGGGAAGCAAATCCCAAAGGTTTAAAAGGTTACAAACAAAGACTTTCCCAAAGCCATAAACAAAGAAACAGATAAAGTCAAGCAAGGATCTGAGAGAGCTGTGAAACTAACGCTAAGAAGCGGCTTGAGCTAGGCGAGGTCACGGTTGCTAGACTGATCATCATCGAAGAAATCAACAGATGACAAGGTAGTCACGGTCTTAAGACATTGTGACGTTGGAAGAGGAATCAGAGCCAAAGTTCTCACAAGAGTGAGGAGCACTAGCAGAACCAATGTTATGGCAAGGATTCGATGGGCTGAAGCCCGGATGGTGGTGATGGTGCTGAGAGTGGTTTGCTATAGATCGTCGGATGTTAGCATTTGGTTACAGGGCAATGGACCATAGCGCAGCATAACCTCACAAAAAGCACAGGCAAGGGAAGGAGAGACCAAAAGTTGCCAAAGAAATATGACAAACAGTAGCAATACAGGTGGGTCCTCTCTCATATGGCGCTCTTTGCCAAAGAGATCAAGGAATCCACACAAAGCATGCAGTCGGTTTGTCAATTGAGGGTGAGGAGCAGGCTTGGTCTGTTGGGATGACATTAACACAAACATGGAGCGGTTAATGGGGTTTGGGTAAGAACTGGGTTCGCTATATAGAATAGGTTTACAACAGAATTGAGATTTCCAGTTTAGAGACCCATCATACAATGTCGACCATTGAGCAGTAAGGGACCTAACATACCTTTTGTTATTCCACAACAGTCTAGATAACAGGAGTCTAAGATGCAGTCTTCGGACATCAAGATCAACCAAGAAATCTAGAAACCGTTTATCATGTAACAAGAGAGTAGAAAGAGTAAACTTAGGCTTTTGACAGTTGGGCAAGAGCACATGAATAGCTAGCAGGCCATAAACAGATAGAGAGCTCATCCACAGGGATCCTAAGGATGATGAGGATGGCCATAGAAGTTGATACGCGCGACGGCTTAACGGAGGGGGTAAAGGAAGCCCCAGTTCTGGTGGGAGCATCCATAGATCTGCCAAGCTCAGAGGGTGACAAGACGTTGTAGCGGAAGTCCAAACACAGGGGAAGGTCGCAACTCTGAAGGCTATCTCACCAAACATCGACGCCGTCTCCCCTTGGAGAGGCTCGGGTGGCGATACGGGAGAGGGTTTTGCAGAGGCGGATCGCAAGCTGGATTGGGGAATTGAGAGAGCAAGGGACTTTGAATCCTTCAACGGTGAAGCTAAGCTGATGCGGGCGATGATGGGGTTCAACGGACACATCATCCTTCTATAGTCGATTTGAAGCAGGCCTTTGTCTGGATCTGGACTAAAGAGTAAAATTTGGGGAGGTTGCAAAAGGGGAAAACGATGGGGAAAGAAAACTTGAACAATGAAACTAAAGGAGCAGAGGGACCAACGGAGAAAAGCAGCGGTTGAGAGACTCTGACGCCGGCGAGCAAAAACCCTACCGATGTCGGAGATATTCGATGATAGCGGCGCCTCGATAATAGTGTCTAGGAGAGAAAGTTTATTAGGGTTTTGGGAATTGAAACTCTTTGTAGTGCTAATCATTCGTTATGGTTGCAGAAAAAACTTTGTTTCTGTTTAATTGGTTGGGATGTAATGTTTTTGAGATGTTAGGCTTATGGTAGTCCTTTTTGTGTAGTTTGTGTTTAGCTTCTAGCTTTAGCACTAACTGTTTCGGCCTTGATAATAGAAGGGCCGATGTTGTAACACCGTAATTAATATATATTTCTGACAAATAAAAAAAACATATTATTATGTGGAAAGATTTATGACCGTTCATTTCATTAAAGTCAACCGTGAGTTTTTTACACATCGCGTGTGCTAACTAGCACAATATAAGTCCTCTCAGCTCTCTCTACTGACTGGTTCGTGTGACTGCTGACTTGATTCCCACTCATTTCTCCTTCGTTGAGAAGCATGCAACACATTAACAACAAAAACAAAAAAAAGCTTCAATTTGATGTTAATCTGTTTTTTTTTTTTTTTTCTAATCTTCACGCAAAAGGAATAATAAAAACTATCTGACGGTTTCAAGTTCTCATCGGAACCCCAGATCTGTTAATCTTTTCCCAATTTGAATTTCGCTGTTTTCCGATTCAAATCTAAGTGTGAATTTCATCAGATTCTGATTTCAAAATTTGACGGGCCGGTGGGATTAGAATTGGGGCTTGGGCTGATGAAGCAGAGCGCGCCGATGAAGAACAAGCGGCGGAAGCTGCTTCTGCAACGGCGGATACACAGAGTTTTCCTAGCCTGAGAAAAGCTGCTGCGGCGACTACGACTAATGCTTGGAAGAGCATATGAAGAAGCTTTTTTTATTTTATCATCCAATCAACATTTATTAGGAGAATATATAAGGGAACATTTAGAAGTTGCGGATGCTTTCATATGCTCTCTTCCTACTTGTATGTTCTGATTTGAAGCATTTTCCAAGCATATAACTCTAAAATATTAATATATATTAAAATCATTTTAAATAATTAATTTATTTTGTAAAAATAGAAAATTATGATTTCATAAAAGATAAATTTATTTGTTATAAGATAATATATGAGAAATTACTTAATATTATTATTTAAAATAATATAATAATTTATTTAATACATTAAAATATTAATATGGATATAATGTTTATAATATATATTATTATTTTATTTTAGTTAAATCTATTATATTATACATATTTTAAAAATTTATTGAAATTAAAAATGCAAATATAGATATAAAGTTTTATAAAAATTTATATATTAATTATTTGTAATTAATGTGTTACATTAGAAATATATAATTAAAAATTATTAAATTATACATTTATATATATAATTTTATTAAATTTATTAAATGTAAAATATATTTTTTAAAAAATATATAGCAATGAGTGATAATTAATTTTAATAATAAAACACATTTAAATTATATTTTTAATTAATGTCATATATTATTATAAATATAATATTTAATACTCTACTCCTATACCAATCAACTAAATGTATTATATTACTCATGAAGAAAATGAGTTTATCTGAGTTTACAAACTACACAGCACCTAAGGAAGGAACTCTGTTGAATTGGGGCTTGGGTTATAGACTAACAATTAAAAACTAGTATCTATATTTGTATTGCCATCTCTTATTATTAATGGCGGCCCATTTGGACGTTAAATGAGCCCATTATTATTTTTCTTAACCGACTAAATTCGGAAATATAAATTGGTAGCTAGCTAGGTCTCTTCTTTAAAGGTTTCTCTAAGCGATAGATGGAAGTTTATTTATATTTTTATAATCTCTCTTTCTTATTTGATTCGTAAAGCATGAATTCATCATCTCCCATATCGATTAATGATGATCTCATCTTGGACATCATATCGAGATTGCCTTCAGAGTCTATCGCAAGGTTTCGTTGCCTGTCTAAGCAATGGGCATCAATGCTTAATACTAGTCCATATTTCAAGGAGTTGTTCCAGACCAGATCCTCGGCTAAGCCCCACCTCATTTTTGCCATAGTAGAAAAAGGTGTGTGGAGCTTCTTCTCGTTACCTCAGCTTGAGAATCCATATGAGCAATCGAATCTTGTAGCAGCTGCCGATTTTCATGTGAAGTTCTCTCATGACGATCTACAGACCAATCATAGTGATGACATAAGAAATTTTTCATATAGCTACGCTTCTGGCTTGTTCTTTTTGCATGGTTGTGGAGGCCAGGATAGAGCTCTGACTAGTAACCCCATCACAGGACGGTATGCGATCTTACCTTATACTTACAAAAATCTGCTTTGCTGTTACGGGTTTGACCCGATTGACAAGCAATACAAGGCATTGCGGATGGCTTCTCCATTTGATCATGAAACTCTTACAATTGGAGATGGAGATATGAAGTGGAGAAAGGTAAAATGTTCCTTGCCACATGCGATTATGAGTGAAGGGATATGCATCAATGGGGTTTTGTATTACATCGGTTACACGGCGTCTACATGGATAATAGTTTGCTTTGATCTTAGATCTGAGAAATTCACCTTTATTGGCGTAGAATCGTTGGGTAAATTGATAAACTACAAGGGAAAATTAGCTCTGATTCATATGGGGAATGAATATGCTGCCACTAAGGAGTTGCATATGTGGGTTCTAGATGATATTGAGAAAAACGAATGGTCCAAATATGCCTATATTTTGACCGATGATAAATTTTTTTGTCGTCACGTTCGCATCGCTGGAGCAACCACTTGGGGTGAAATTGTGATTTCAATTCATAAGTATAAACCTAAACAACTGTTTTATGTTTTATACTTTAATCCCGAAAGGAACACTCTCAAACGTGTTGAAATTATTGGACAGGAGAATGTGAAAGAATTTATTAGACATTTGAATTCCAGTGTTATTGGATTAAACATTTTATCAAGTCTTTTAAATTCATCTGTTATTGGATTAAGTACTTTTAAGTAGTTTTTTAAATTCATTTGAATTCTAATGTTATTCAAATCGTTAACTTTTCATTGCTATTAAATTCTGGTGTTATTGAATGTTATGTATTTTTTAATAGCAACTTGATTTAACTAGAATGTTAAAGAATTGTTAGTGCAAATTGTGAAGAAAAAAGTATGACCTTTTAAGGTGGGATTTGGATATTACTTTGCATGTAAAATAAAAAATGGCCAGAAAACACATGTCCGCTCTTCAGTACGATTCTTACAGCGGTGGCGCGGCTAGTTTGAAGGCTTTTTCTCTATCTTTTGTACTGTTCCTCAAATAAGCTGCTGCGTTATTTCGATTGATTCTCTTTGTTTATACCATCTCGATTCCAACCATGTGTTTTTGTTTTGCTTTTGGTCGATGTCGTTGTCTCCTCTCTGCCGATGTATTGGAGAAACTTAGGTGATTTTGATCCCTTCACAAAATATTAGAAATATAATCATGTATTGGTATGTGATTCTATTTAACGTCTTTGACTTTGATCTCCTTGCTCTGGGAACTAATTGGATATTGCGTACAGAGCATACTGGTCTTTGTTGAACCACTGGCTGGACTTTGACGGCAGTGTGCGCAGGTGTATCTAGATTCATTCTTGACGAGGAAAAATTTGATTCTGCAACAAACAAACAAAAACTAGGTTTTAAAACGTGAATCTTATATTTGGCTATATACCCCTTTCTCTTGATGATCAAAGAAATGTCTTACCTTTTAATTCTCCGCAAGAAATAATTGTTGGATATAATTATCTGAATTATTAAGTTAGACATTGTGTTTGTATTAAACGATGCTTCTAAGTATCGTGACGTTTGTAACAGTTACAACGTTAGATTAACACAGTAGAAAGACACAACTCTTTTTCTTTTGTGTCTTATTAGTATATAAACACATGATCTCATCATTGCAAAACTAAGTTTTTCAGTTTATTAATAAAATCACAAGTTTCTCAAATACCCTGTTTTCTCTTCTATAAAACAGAGGATAAGTACGCTTGTTTTGTTCTTTGTGAGAGAGAAGCTTTTGCTTCTAACAATAATCTGGTTAAGGCAGTCACAGAACTTGGTTAACACTACTTTCTCCTGTTCTGCATAAAACTGGTCTTGCCCGCCGTTTGGTAGCTGTGAGGTAGGCTCCACCGAACCATTAGGTGAGCTGCAACCATTAACATAGTGTCCCGTTCGTCACACATCAATGCCAGAGTGTCTGGAGATAGTGACCTCCCTTTGGAGCCATCTGAATTGGAATCCTCTAGACCAGATTTCTCAGCTTGATTTCCACTCGCAGCTATCTCAACCTCGGTACCTTTCTTATTGCCTTGTCCTTTGTGGATAGAGGATGAAGGAGCGAATTGGTTTTCTTATTTGTTGTTTGAAACTAGTCTACTCTTTTATTATATTTTGTAACTATTTTTTTACGTTAGATGGAAACTAGAAGAATTTATCCATTTTCAAGTCTATTAAAATTCTACTCAAATCTAATAAAATTATACAAATTAAAGTCATTAGAATCACAAAGAAAGATTTGGAAATTTTTTACAGTACAAGAACATCTATGAATTATGTCATTAATTCTTTTCTAATAAATTCTTTCACATTCTAGCCTCCAATACCCCCCTAAAGGTTTTCGTGAAGCGGTTAAGTATAGATGTACCGCTTTTACCTTTGTAAACCACGTAGAGGATCTTGATGTTAATGATTTAAAACTGCTCAAGTCAGTCCATCCTCCACTAACGGAGCCAAACTATGCAGAAGAATAATTAGCACCAGATTCAGATTCAGACTGAGAACCTCGGAAGGAGGAGAAGACAGGGATGATGATTGGTGTCGGGTGAAAGCAATGATCTACACGTTTTGTTTTTGTCAACCTTAATTATCTGTCTGTCCGTTTATGCTCTTTTGATATGTAACCTTTTCATTTTTAATAAAGTCAGTTTTATTAAAATCGATGCTTTGGATTGGAGATTCACTATTTGATTCGTTTCCCATTTGGTGAGGATTCATTCGTTTTATCGTTTATCTCCTTGCTAACGTTTGAATCAAACATCGTGTACAAACCGTTTTTCAGTTTTAATATTGTTAATTGTTCTAAGAGAATTCGTTCTCGAGTGTTTGAAAACCTGTGTTCTCTAAAGCTTGGCCTCGAGTTGTATTAATGATTTGATATTTCATTTTTGTGTCTTATTGTTTCGATTTCGTTTGTTTTGTTCGTTTTGGGACTCTAGTCTCGAAAAGATATGTTACAAACAATTTACTAGTATTTCATTTGCTTATACAATCTCTTAATCTTTAATAGATATTGAGAAGCAAATTAATTTATCTCACAATCTCAAGTAAATCAAAAACAAATAAGAAAATCAATATACAAAAAAATAATATACATTGATCAGGGCTTCAAAATTTAACATGGTTCGGATTTCTTCCGTCCAAGAAATAAGTATTTGAACCTAAGAAACTTTTAGGATTACTTGAGTTGAGTTATCAAAATATTTGTACATTATATTATATCTAAAAATTTTGAATTAAAAAAAAAAATTCATACGTTGATAATTATAACAATGATGTTTATTTTCATATGTATAAGTATAACTACCACATCAGTTTTGCCAAGATGGAGCATATTTTTTTTTATTTTTCTATATATATTTTTAAAAATTTTCTCATAATTATTTTAAATATGTAGAGTGAGAAACATAATACGTTGAACATTTGATATCAATAATTCTAGACTTAGCTTAATTAACAAAACAGAAAAAGAAATAAAATAATTAAAAAATTCAATACAATATACAAACCAACATATCTAAAAGTTATTTAAAATATTGGTGTATAAGAAATTACACATAACTTTAGTTATACATAGTTATTTTTATGATAGGTTTATATTTTTTATTTGTTGACAACAATTTTTTTTTAATTGTTTCGCCATTTGTTGATAACCATTTAAATGATAGATTTATGACCGTTCATTTCATTAAAGTCTTCTTACACATCGCGTGTGCTAACTAACACATTAAAAGTCCTCTCAGCTCTCTTTTCTGACTGGTTCGTGTAACTCACTTGCCTACTCTTACGCGTGGTGAATTAATTCTCCACCCATCTCTCCTTCGTTGAGAAGCATGCAACACATTAATATTAAAACAAATAAAAGCTTCAAAGAGAGAATAAATCCCAACTTTGTGTTTTTTTTTTCAATCTTCACGCAAAAGGAATAATAAAATTTCTCTGACGGTTTCAAGCTCTCATCGGAACCCTAGATCTGTTACTTTTTCCGATTTTAATATCGCTGTTTTCCGATTCAGATCTGAGTGTGAATTTTATCAGATTCTGATTTCATAATTTGATGTCGAAACCTTGGGGTGGGATTGGAATTGGGGCTTGGGCTGATGAAGCAGAGCGCGCCGATGAAGAACAAGCGGCGGAAGCTGCTTCTGCAACGGCGGATACACAGAGTTTTCCTAGCCTGAGAGAAGCTGCGGCGGCGACTGCGACTAATGCTAAGTCTAGGAAGATGAAGAAAATGAGTTTATCTGAGTTTGGTGGTTACACAGCACCTGGAGGTAGGAACTCTGTTGGATTGACTCACCAAGAGATTCTTCAATTACCCACTGGTCCGAGGCAACGCTCTGAGGATGAAATGCAACCTGGTCGTTTAGGTGGTGGGTTCTCTTCTTATGGTGGTGGAGGTTCTGGGAGAATGGGGAGAGATCGTGATGATTCTGATGGCTCTTGGGGTGGTGGTGGAAGGAGACCTTACGGTGGTGGATTTGATGATGATAGGAGAGGGAATCAGTCTAGGGTTTCGGATTTTCCTCAACCTTCTAGGGCTGATGAGGTTGATGATTGGGGGAAAGCCAAGAAACCGCTTCCTTCTTTTGATCAAGGACGACAAGGTCGTTACGGTGGCGGCGGCGGAGGTGGTTTTGGAGGCGGCGGAGGTGGTGGAGATGGTGGGTTATCTGGAAGAGCTGATGGTGTTGATAATTGGGGTGCAGGGAAAAAGCAAGCAGCACCGGTTAGATCATCTACATTTGGGTCGAGTTTTGGTGATTCAGGCCGTGAATCTGACCGTTGGTCCAGAGGAGAAGTAGTCGGAGGTGGTGTTCAGGAGGAACGTCGTCGTTTGGTTCTGGAACCACGAAAGGTTGTTGTTGACTCAGGAGCGAGTGAGACTCCACCTGTTGTTGAGAAGACGAGTAAGCCTAACCCGTTTGGGGCAGCTAGACCGAGGGAAGATATTTTGGCGGAGAAAGGTTTGGACTGGAAGAAGATTGACTCAGATATTGAGGCTAAGAAAGGAAGTTCTCAAACGAGTAGGCCGACGAGTGCCCATTCGAGCAGGCCTTCTAGTGCTCAGTCTAACAGGTCTGAGAGTTCAGGGTTGAATAATGTGGTGAAACCGAGACCAAAGGTCAATCCTTTTGGTGATGCTAAGCCTCGTGAAGTGTTGTTGGAGGAACAAGGGAAGGATTGGCGTAAAATGGATATGGAACTTGAGCATCGCAGAGTTGACAGGTCCTTATTCATTTGGATTCTTTTAATTTTCACTGAGGATTGTGGATCTCTTTCAATTCTATGTTGCTCTAGTTATCTGAGTATTGAATCTGTTAATATTCTCATTTTGCTGCATGTTGATTTTGAAGTAATATTTAACTGCTTCATACATTGTGCAACAAGAATCAATATGTATGTAGTTGGATGAATTTTGGAGATTAAAACGTTTGGAACTGAGAACCTAAAATAGTTTGCTGTGTATGCTTTCTAGATTTCAGATCCATAATGGCTGTGTTTTGATGGGATTTGTATTTAGTTATAGAGTCTTCATGTTTATTCTGCCTATTAGTGCATTGATTGAGTTTCAGAGCCTGTTAGATAGCTTCTGCTTGTTTCTCTTGAGTGTGGTTTGTGCATGATATAGTCCCCATCTAGACTTCGAGATTGAACTTGTGTGATTCTTTTGTCTGTGATGCTTCTTTTTTAAACTTTATGACAGTCGGATACTGATCCCTGTGTTGTGAAAAAACAACTTTTCCAGACCTGAAACAGACGAAGAGAAGATGTTGAAGGAAGAGATTGAAGAGCTCAGGAAAAAACTCGAGAAGGAATCCATTGCTCCAGAGATCAAGGATTCTGAACAAGAACCCGGCAGTAATAATAATCACAATGATTCACCGGAAATATTACGCGGGAAAGAGAAACATCTTGAAATACTAACCCGTGAGTTGGACGACAAAGTCAGGTTCAGGCAGAAACCAATTGAGAGGCCCGGGTCTGGTGCAGGCAGAACAGGAACATATTCAGAAAGATCACATTCCCGGGCTGGATCAATTGATGAAACGAGGAGTTTTGAATCCACTGAGAGACCCAGATCACGTGGTGCCGTCGATGCCTGGGTTAGACCCGTCGATGATCAGCGCAGAAACTTCCAAGGAAGCAAAGAGCGCGGTTTCTTCAGCAACAGGTTAGTTAGTCCATTACAATTGAAAAATCTCATTTTCGCTACAAGTTAAGAGAACTATACACTCGGTATAATTTGGATGCATTTAGGCTCATATTAATTTCTGAAGTCTCGGGTTTCGACAGGTCGTCCTCTAGGGAAGGTTGGTAAGAAGAAAACGAAGAACAACCAAATGTGGGATATGTTTAAGTACTACACAGTTCCCAGATTTTGAAGAAGACTTAGAGAAGCGTTAATTTCATTAATAAATATTTATAAAAACCCTAATCTTTGTTCTTTTTTGTTGGTTAATCTTCGGAATCGGAGCGTCGTTGTTTTGTTTTGGTCTTCTGCTCAGCGAAGGCGTGTGTGTCAAGAGAATGTGTCTCTCCTGTTATATTTTAAGACTCTTTCGAATCTTGATTGTTATATTTTTTTGTAGTTAATCCTACTTTCTTAACTCCTTGCTTTGTAATTCGTTAACACATTTATTTGCCAATAACTCTATTTGTATTGGAACAACAAGAAAGACAACGTTCAGGATAAAACCCAACAGAGTACAACAGAAATAAGACAACTTAGTGCTTACACATACTTCCCTCTATACTTAGGTTTTGGATCTTTAAAGGCTTTGGGATCAGTGTGAATCTGAGAAGAATCAATGGGTTTAAACACAGAGGAATGAATATTACCATCCTCTAACCACTTAAGATGATTCTCTCTAAACTCTAAATGCATTAAACGAGCAGCTTCTTTGATCTCTTCACTGTAAGGCTCTACTTTCACCATAGTTAGTAGAAACCGACTGTACCGCGAGCTCAGGATCTGTTCAGAGACCGCAACTAACTTGAAACACGGGTGCTCAGGGAACTTAACCTCGCCGCCAGTCTCATCTCTCAAAACCGGGAAGAAAAAGACGAGCCTGCCTTTCATTACCAGCATTCTCGCAGCAAGGTGAAGCAGATCATGAACACACTCAACTAGACTATATGCACCAGTGGATGGAATGTGATCTGTCCTTTTATCATCAGGGACAGTGTAAGGATCCACTGTTCCTCTTAGGATTTTCCGGCCACCAGATTTACGTCCACCAGCTCGAACCCCGTAAGGTGGATCACAGATAATTGCATCGAAGATCTAGATTGATGGATACATATAACATAAACTCAGTGATCTCAACTCAATATGCCAGAGATAATAATAAAAGAACACAGAGAGAGAGAGAGAGCATTACCTCTTTTAGCCCGGACCGCCAAGGAGGAAGATTGTTATCCATTCTAAGTAGAGCAACTGGCATAGGTAATCCATACTACATAACCGATAACAGT
>NC_025688.1:5106672-5110803 GCF_000633955.1 Camelina sativa
AGAACAGGAACATATTCAGAAAGATCACATTCCCGGGCTGGATCAATTGATGAAACGAGGAGTTTTGAATCCACTGAGAGACCCAGATCACGTGGTGCCGTCGATGCCTGGGTTAGACCCGTCGATGATCAGCGCAGAAACTTCCAAGGAAGCAAAGAGCGCGGTTTCTTCAGCAACAGGTTAGTTAGTCCATTACAATTGAAAAATCTCATTTTCGCTACAAGTTAAGAGAACTATACACTCGGTATAATTTGGATGCATTTAGGCTCATATTAATTTCTGAAGTCTCGGGTTTCGACAGGTCGTCCTCTAGGGAAGGTTGGTAAGAAGAAAACGAAGAACAACCAAATGTGGGATATGTTTAAGTACTACACAGTTCCCAGATTTTGAAGAAGACTTAGAGAAGCGTTAATTTCATTAATAAATATTTATAAAAACCCTAATCTTTGTTCTTTTTTGTTGGTTAATCTTCGGAATCGGAGCGTCGTTGTTTTGTTTTGGTCTTCTGCTCAGCGAAGGCGTGTGTGTCAAGAGAATGTGTCTCTCCTGTTATATTTTAAGACTCTTTCGAATCTTGATTGTTATATTTTTTTGTAGTTAATCCTACTTTCTTAACTCCTTGCTTTGTAATTCGTTAACACATTTATTTGCCAATAACTCTATTTGTATTGGAACAACAAGAAAGACAACGTTCAGGATAAAACCCAACAGAGTACAACAGAAATAAGACAACTTAGTGCTTACACATACTTCCCTCTATACTTAGGTTTTGGATCTTTAAAGGCTTTGGGATCAGTGTGAATCTGAGAAGAATCAATGGGTTTAAACACAGAGGAATGAATATTACCATCCTCTAACCACTTAAGATGATTCTCTCTAAACTCTAAATGCATTAAACGAGCAGCTTCTTTGATCTCTTCACTGTAAGGCTCTACTTTCACCATAGTTAGTAGAAACCGACTGTACCGCGAGCTCAGGATCTGTTCAGAGACCGCAACTAACTTGAAACACGGGTGCTCAGGGAACTTAACCTCGCCGCCAGTCTCATCTCTCAAAACCGGGAAGAAAAAGACGAGCCTGCCTTTCATTACCAGCATTCTTGCAGCAAGGTGAAGCAGATCATGAACACACTCAACTAGACTATATGCACCAGTGGATGGAATGTGATCTGTTCTTTTATCATCAGGGACAGTGTAAGGATCCACTGTTCCTCTTAGGATTTTCCGGCCACCGGATTTACGTCCACCAGCTCGAACCCCGTAAGGTGGATCACAGATAATTGCATCGAAGATCTAGATTGATGAATACATACAACTATAAACTCAGTGATCTCAACTCAATATGCGAGAGATAATAATAAAAGAACAGAGAGAGAGAGAGAGAGAGAGAGCATTACCTCTTTTAGCCCGGACCGCCAAGGAGGAAGATTGTTATCCATTCTAAGTAGAGCAACTGGCATAGGTAATCCATACTACATAACCGATAACAGTGTAAGAACCCGAGATATCAAAATGACCTGTTTGAAGAAGAAACATACAAGAAGAAGTTAAACCACTAACCTGCTTGAAATTGCTCCAAACATTACAGTCTGGACCACGTCCATCACGCACTACTCTGATATCAATATCTGCACCCTAATACAACAACTCTTTTGTAAGTTTTGAGATCCAGAAACCAAAAAAAAATGATCAAGAAACTGAGGTGAATAGTTGCTAACCATAGTCATTGCACCAAACTGCGCAGCAGAGACAAGAATGCTCCCAGTACCAACGAAAGGATCATACACTAGTTTCCCCGATGTAGCTTTCGCTTGATTAGCCATTAAGAAAGCCATCTCAGCATCCATAGCAGTTGGGCCAAGGTAAGTACGAGATTTCAACTGAAATGTAGGTAAAAGCTTCCTATCAGCAAAACCAACCTCCCTCCCAAAAAAGATCCTTCTCTGTAGAATAGGTTGAAGTCCATTGTTCTCTTCAGATTCAATCATCTCCATTAGAAAAAAGTTGTGATCTGGATTCTTCAAGTTCACTCGACCCTAACAACAATATCAAATAACCAAAAAAAAATCATATACCTATAAAAAGATAGACAACCAAAAGAGACTGAAACAAGAAAGTGGAATCAGACCTCAAATGGGATATAAGTAAGTGACTGGATTCGATCTTTCTGCTCATCAAAAGTTAAACCCTTTCCGAAAGTTTCAACAGAGATTCTAAAGGTTGAATCAGAAGTGAGAAATTGAAGCTTTCGAGAATCAGAGTAGCTTAGAATCGAGTCTTTAAGCTCTTCATAGCAAGTCCCTTCACCCCAAAGCTCGTACATTCCTTTCACCAATATGCTTCTCTTGGCGATGTTACGAGCGATTTCTTCAGATGAAAGCTGAACGAAGTGGAATGGAGTATCGTTATGGTGATGTACAGGTAGACGCCATTGGAGTGACTCATTCTCTGCAATCTCTTCTCCGAAGAGTTCAGCTAAAGCTTCTACTTCTGGCTTTCTGAAGTCTAATAGTCTGTGATAGAAGACACAAAGAAACCACATCTCTTCTTTCCCCCAAATCCAAAACCCTAATTTGACAACAGAACTGAGAGGGAAGAAAACGAAGACGACGGCGATTAAAAGTCTAAAACCCCCTCTTCAAAACCCTTTTACATGGGCCTAACTAAGCCCATTTATTAGGCCCATTGTTAAAGTAAAATGACGGAGATACCCCCGTTAGCTGTCGAATACGATATATCGCGTTGTTTGCTTCCTTCTTCCACTTCTCTGTTTTGTCAAAGTTCGTCTGCTCCTCCTCCTCCTCTTTTCAGAAAATTAGGGTTCCGTCGCAAATCGCGATCAGATCTCGAACTCTCTGGTATGATTTACTAGTTTCTTCTACCTTGTTTTATTATGAAGTATCGATTTACTTGTATGTCCCGTCGTCTTTTTTATTGTCGATCCTGATTCGATATTTCTAGGGTTTACCATCGCGCAATTACGATTTCATGTTATCTAGTTGATACAATTGAGATTTAGCTTCTTGGATACTACATCTCGTAAGTGCGAACCTTATTTAGAAAACGTGTTCAGAATTATTGTCTTGTAGCTTTGTCTTCTGGATCTGCAGTGTTCAGAATTATTGTCTTTGTAGCTGTGTCTTCTTGATCTGCAGTGTTAATATCTTCTTTAGCTCTTGTTAAGGGAATTATGTTGAACGCTTATTTACTACATCAAAAACTTTTGTCTGCTTGTTGTAGAAGATGTCGGAAGATCCAGAGTACCGTTGCTTCATTGGTGGGCTTGCCTGGTCAACATCTGATCGTGGCCTCAGAGATGCTTTTGAGAAGTACGGTCACCTCGTTGAGGCCAAGGTAAATATTTTTATCCCTCTTTTATAAGGTTATCTGTCCTCTTCTGTTTGCTGTGACGTTGAAGCTTTGATTTGTTTTTCTTTTGGGATTGTGCTTAAAACGTTTAAGCTTTGTTTAGTTATGTTTATTTCCCTGCTCATTGCATATCTGTTAGTGGCGTTTCTGTTTTGTAATTTGATTGCGCAGACTTTGAAGCTTTGATTGTTTTGTAATTTGTTTGTTTCCTTACCCTTTAAGAATCTGTCTGTGTATGGCGTTGTCTGTTTAGTAATATAAACTTCATAATGTCTACCTGATTTATGAGTGCCATAAATAGTATGAGAGATAAACCTTATCTATTGATACACAGGTGGTTCTTGACAAGTTTTCTGGTCGCTCCCGTGGTTTTGGGTTCATCACTTTTGATGAGAAAAAAGCTATGGATGAAGCTATTACAGCAATGAATGGAATGGATTTAGATGGGCGAACTATAACTGTTGATAAAGCCCAGCCACATCAGGGTGGGTCAGGCAGAGATCATGATGGAGACCGCAGTCGTGATCGTGGATATGACCGTGATCGTAGCCGTCCCTCTGGTGGGCGAGGTGGTGGAGATTGCTTTAAATGTGGCAAGCCTGGACATTTTGCCAGGGAGTGTCCTTCTGAAAGTAGTAGAGATGGTGGGGGAAGGTATAGCTCAAAGGACGATAGGTACAGTGCAAAGGATGATAGGTATGGTGCGAAAGATGATAGGTACGGTGCAAAGGAGGATAGGTACAGCTCAAAGGATGATAGGTAC
>NC_025688.1:5111384-5117908 GCF_000633955.1 Camelina sativa
TCTGGTCGCTCCCGTGGTTTTGGGTTCATCACTTTTGATGAGAAAAAAGCTATGGATGAAGCTATTACAGCAATGAATGGAATGGATTTAGATGGGCGAACTATAACTGTTGATAAAGCCCAGCCACATCAGGGTGGGTCAGGCAGAGATCATGATGGAGACCGCAGTCGTGATCGTGGATATGACCGTGATCGTAGCCGTCCCTCTGGTGGGCGAGGTGGTGGAGATTGCTTTAAATGTGGCAAGCCTGGACATTTTGCCAGGGAGTGTCCTTCTGAAAGTAGTAGAGATGGTGGGGGAAGGTATAGCTCAAAGGACGATAGGTACAGTGCAAAGGATGATAGGTATGGTGCGAAAGATGATAGGTACGGTGCAAAGGAGGATAGGTACAGCTCAAAGGATGATAGGTACAGCTCAAAGGATGATAGGTACAGTGCAAAGGATGATAGGTATGGTAGTAGGGATGGTGGAGGTAGTCGCTATGGACCTGACCGCAGTGGAGAGCGTTCTGGAGGACGTAGCAGGGATGGTGGCAGCCGTGGAGGTCCAGGAGGTGAGAGGCACAGTCGTGCTCCATATGATCGCCCCAGAGGTGGTGGCTACTAGAATTCTACGCCAAAAGGTATGTGTATGCATTGGGTTATACTACTGTTTTCTATCACATCTCCGCAAAGTTAAGTGCTGGTAAGACTTAGGTTGAAGTTACTTTATGTTTTTTTTTTTGCAGTGAAAAGAAGTTGAAGGTTTCTGCTTGCGGCTCTCTTGTCAAGTGCGAAGTCAAAGTTACACTGGATGGTCTGTTTTCTTCAATGTATTTGGTTAAGCTCGAGAAAGAAGATGTGTCTCTATTTTGGCCCTAAAGTCAAGAGTCGACTATGTTCCTAAAGTGCTCTCTCTCCTTTTGATATGTTGATCCCTATGGAAACCTTGTGCTTGGTTGGTTTGAGACACAATTTGAGATGTGCTACTTTATGCTTATCGTAATGAATGCGTGGGTTATCCCCCAACACCAAATTTGCAAAAAAGCCTCAGGTACGTGATTGATTGATCTTTACGGAATATCATATCCAGGGTCAACATTTGGTAAAATTCAAATGTTGTTATATTTGGGGATATGCCGTTTATTGATTCTGGTAAACAATGATGCAGGATAATCTCTGATACTTGGGTTTAGCCGTGAAATATAACGGCTGGTCTATATAACTTGTGATGGGATTGGAATTTTTTCATTGATGACTGATACTTGGCTTCTGGAACTCAAACTTCCCCCTCACGAGTACATTTTTTCAGGAAAAAAAAGAATGGTTCTTATGAAAATTTAGTGTCATGGTTCCAAGTCAAATCCAATAATTTCGTCAACTAAAGAAATTCCCAATGGATGGCTCGTCTAGAATATGCTCTCTGGGTTTGTCTAGTCTTTCTGGGTTCTCTTCGTGCCTCTTCGTTCTCCCTTGTCTCTTGCTAGTGGCCTGCCTTTGATTCTCTCAATCTCTAGCCTCGAGGAATTGACACATTATATGTTGCTAATATAGCTAGATAAATAGGGTGATTGATTAGTCATATCATGCTTCGATTACTTTCATAATTTGTATTGCGTACATCGCTTGTTAGCTCTTAAGATCTAAGCATGTAATCATTAATTAAATAATTTGTAGGTCACATGAGTTGTGTCGGGTAAACATTGACTTTATTATCTTATAGAAAATGAATAGTATATGCTTGACTAATTAATATAGATGCTTAATGCCACTTACTTTCGTAATTCGTCTTCCATGCATCCCTTAGATGATCTTATGTGTAATGGAGTAAGCAATTTAACTTAAATGAAGATTTTAATTTGTAAGTCACATAAATTAAGACTACTAACTAAGCAAGTTAACAAAAATGAAGACTTTTAATTTGTAAGTCACATAAATTAAGACTACTAACTAAGCAGTTTAACAAAAATGAAGACTTTGTAATTGTAAGTCACATAAAGAACCAAGCAAATTTACATTATGACTTTGTAGATCACATTAATAAAGACTTTTTTGAGTGACAAAAGTTGTGTAGTTTATTTAGCGTAAACGTTGCCTTCCTTCACTTGGATAGAAAAATTGAACAGGATATAATTCTCCCTCTTCTCTCTTTGTAATTGAAAATGGAAACTAATGTCTTGTTAATAAATTTAGTATTAGTAGTAGGATCATCTCTCTTGCATCCAGGAGTTTGCTCTCCTTCTTGCAGTTTCTCGGCGATATTCAACTTCGGCGACTCTAATTCCGACACAGGCGGACTCTCCGCCGCATTTGGACAAGCCCCTTTCCCAAATGGACAAACTTTCTTCCACTCCCCTTCTGGTCGTTTCTCTGATGGTCGACTCATCATTGACTTCATAGGTTCTTAGTTCTTACTTCTTTGTACAGACATTAATAAATTCCTCGTATTTTGATATAAAGTTAGAATCTTTAGTAAATTTCTCTGTCTTCTATTGCTGAAAAAATCAGCGGAGGAGTTAGGGTTACCATACCTAAATGCTTTCTTGGACTCCATGGGTTCAAACTTCAGCCATGGTGCTAATTTCGCCACCGCTGGATCCACCGTCCGGCCACCTAACACCACCATTTCTCAGGGCGGTGCGAGTCCCATCTCTCTCGCCGTTCAGTTGGTTCAATTCTCTGATTTCCTCACACGTTCACAACTCATTCGGAACCAAGGTACTTTAAAAGTTTCAACCTTTTTCATCCTAAACATACATATATATATATATATATACACAAGAACAATGCTTGCAAAAGAAAAGTTTGAACCTTTTGATCTGTTTTGGGTTTACAAATAGGTGGAGTGTTTAAGCAACTACTTCCGAGAAAAGAGTACTTCTCTGGAGCATTGTACACATTCGACATCGGTCAGAACGATCTCACCGCTGGATTAAAACTCAACATGACTACAGAGCAAATCAAGGCTTATATTCCAGAAGTTCTTGATCAATTCTCCAACGCCATTCGTGTAAGCAAAAGATTTAAAAGTCTCTTTTATTCACTTAGATACATAGCTTTGATTAACTAAATTAACCAACCAACCGTCTTTTTGATTTTCTGTAGAAAGTGTATAGTAAAGGAGGAAGAAGATTTTGGATACACAACACAGCTCCTCTTGGTTGTTTACCTTATGTTCTTGACAGGTTTCCAGTACCGGCTTCTCAAATGGACATTCACGGTTGTGCGATTCCGCGTAATGAGATTGCTCGGTTTTATAACTCTGAACTCAAAAGAAGAGTAATTGGGTTGAGAAAAGAGCTTTCTAAAGCTACATTTACTTATGTTGATGTCTACTCTATCAAACTCACTCTCATCACTCAAGCCAAGAAACTCGGTATTTCGAATGAACCTTTTTGATGTTTATACGATATAATTGGTGACTCGGTACTGATGACTTTATTGATTATATGTTGGATGTGGTGATGTAGGTTTTAGATATCCGTTGATAGCTTGTTGTGGACATGGTGGGAAGTACAATTTTAGCAATAATATAAGATGTGGAGCTAAGGTTATGGTGAAAGGGAAAGAGGTCGTGCTTGCTAAGTCTTGTATTGACGTGTCGTTTAGAGTTAGCTGGGACGGCATACATTTCACTGAAACGGCGAATAAATGGATCTTTCAGCAAATAAACAGCGGGACGTTTTCGGATCCTCCTCTTCCCGTTAAGTTTGCCTGCACTACTAGATAGAAGAAGAATCATATGACCAAAGTGTCCCTTGAGGATGGGGACTAATAAAAGCTATTGCCTATTTGGAATCTTTGTTTTTGGTTCAAATTGTAAGAAAATTCTGATGAAAATGAAATTGCAACTACCTGTCATATTGTATTTGTATTTGATTATTCTTTTTTAGGATGAAGACACGTATCCAATGAAATTCATAAAAAATGTTTGATTTTATATTGATAAACATGTGGAACAGAAGTTGAACCCTGTTTTAGGTCGGTGGAACATACATACTCTCGAAAGCAATAAACGAACATGATTCGAAAAGAGAAATTTGAATTCGAACATAAACCGAAAAGTATCCAAACGGTCCTAAATATTAGAGTATAAACTTTCAATTCAAAACCAATGGACAATAATTAAAAAAGTTTATACTGTATATTTTGTATATTAGTTAGGATCTTGTCTAATTTCCGATCTGAGATATTGTTATTCCTGATACACGTTCTTTTAAAATGATAGTGTTTCGATGCATAATTCTCGGTATTTTCGAGCAAAGACGGATCGATGAACCAAATTTGGATCAGGACAAAGTGTTAATCCGACACTGATACCATATTATACTATACTACTTAAGTCAACTTCTAATATGGAATATGAGTATATCCTAATACTAAATCGGAACTCAATCCAAATTAAAAGAAAAAAATCATCTTTGATCTTTAACCTGATCCATATAAGTTGTGAGTATGGACTATTTAACAGGAAACAACAGTCATCATCACCAATTCGAAACAACGATCTCAATGACTGTTGAGAAACTCTTGACATATATGCCATAGTGAAAATAAGTGTTTTCTTTTTTTGTCAACAGCTGTAAAAAAAATCTACAGTTTTTATGAGTCAAGAGATGAATGGATTACTAATGAGATTATTGTTTTTGATTCCCCATACGATATATATACACTAGAAATAATATCAACCCAACTCGAAAACATCTCTGACTCCTTTTTTGTTTTGATCACATTTTTCTCTAATTGCCAAATAAGAGTTAACCATAATGCTAAAAACACTAAATACACACTTATATTAACTTCTTACCAATAGCCACATTGACACTCATTTTTTCTTATTATTGTATCAACGACATATGCTTTCGTCCTCTCCACTTCACCTAAGACCATGTGCAATAGTATTGTTTTGGGCCGTCCCCCAGCAAATGTGTTTTTAAAATAAATCGAAAATGGCTCAATATTGAAGGATCGACTCTTTATTTGCGACGTTTTTTGGCCATCCCAAAACACGTGGAAGGTGATGATTCGCAGAAGTTTTTGGGTAATAAGTAAGCAGTATCGTCTTGATCAAATTAATTACTGGGAACGACGAAGCGAGAGCTCTCTCTCTCTCTCTCAAGGTACTGTAATTCCGATTTCTTCAGTTTTTGTTGCGACGTCTCGATCCTGCGTTTTTGAATATTCGAATCTTTCATCGCTTCTTCTCCGATCTTGTATTCCGCTGATCGTTTGTTTCCTTGTTCTTTTAGATTATGATTATACCCTGATCTATTGTTATTTGAGATTTCTTCAATCAGCTTGATTGGAGAAATTTTTTTTTGCGTTTTCTGGGTTGATTATGACTACATTGTAGAGATCTTTGCATTTTTATGTTTCGCATATGTGATTCTCCAATGAGATTTTGTGGGTTGGACCAAAAACCATAAACACCAATGCTCAACATAAAAATAAGAAACTTTCTAAATAATAATATTAAAATTGGGGGACCAAAAATCATGGGACACCAATGCCCATGCTCTAAACCTATCTATATTCAGAAAGGTTAATTATGTCATTCACGAAATTATTAATTATATTTATTCCACCTTAACTAAAGCCACGAATCACCTTGGGGATGTTAATTATGTAATTAACCACACATAATTCGCCACGTGGAAAATATAAAAGAGCGTGGACTATACCGTCTTCTTCTAGTCTGGCTGCTTCCACGAGGCCTCTTTACAATAAGTCAACTCCCACAATAATACCGTACATCGCGTCACACCTGATTACAGCTTCTCAACTATGTTTCCATCTTCTTCTTCTTCTTTTTATTTGTTTTTTTTTATTTTATTATCAAAAACTCGTGAAAAACTATATAACATATCTCAGACTTAGACCCTATTAGGAAAATAAAAATTCTCAGACAAAAAGTTCATCGAATTTTTCGAAGAAGACGACGAAATTTGTTAATTAGATTTTTTGTTTTCTATAATCTCTCCTGGTAAATCTTTATTCTTTAGTTTGCATTGATAAACGTATATCACGTATCTTTAATTCTTGGTTGCTTGATGCCTTGATCCAATTATTTAAGTCTAATTTAATTCTCGGTTTAACGTGTCTTTCTGTTTTATCTTGTTAACCCCTTCTTATATCTGATTCTAGAAATTGTCATCTCTTTATAAGTTTCGTTTCCTTGCCCAGATTAAGTTCATATAAGTAATTAGAGATGATGTTTTATAAGTAAAGAAGAGTTCATAACTTGTGAATTCTTCTTTGTTCTTATTTTGTTTGATTACGCGTTACCGGCGTACGTAATTTATTACAAAGAAAGCTCAAATTATATACATATATATTTTCAGATATATAAATCTTTTTAAAAATCTTTCTTGACCAGAGTTCCAATTAGGTTTGTTTGTATCTTTCTTACTGTTTAAGCAAATTCACTCTCAATTTTGTATTTTTTCTTTCCTCTTTTTTTATTTTGATGTCAATATGAAAATTTGATCTGAATCTACAAAACCTTCTTTTTTTTCTTCTTTTTTTTTTTTTTTTTTAACTTTTTTT
>NC_025688.1:5118438-5125346 GCF_000633955.1 Camelina sativa
TTTTTTTTTTTAACTATTTTTACTTGATCATGCAGATATTAAAGTCTCGGAGACTTAGGTGATATTGGTCAACTTAACCAGTTTCAGAACATGGCAAACAACTCAATACGTTGGTTTGTGGCTTTAACAGATTCTTTGACTCTTTGAGTTCCATTATGAAAGAGATGATGATTAGTGATTCATAATTATCATTTTCTTCTTGCAGTTCGATTAGTAAAAAACCAAATGACGGTATGATGCTCATAATAGCGATTTTCCCGGGAATAGTCATTGGATTTTTATTAGGAATATCTTTCCCGACATTGTCACTAACTAAGGTATAGTATAAGCTTTTTAGATGTTAGTTTCTTTCAACCATTAATGTTTTTTTGGTGTGATTTTGTAAAGATGTTGTTTTATATTTTTTTGTCAGATGAATTTTCCAGCCAGCATACTTCCTTCTGTTGCTACTGTTTATATAGAAGATGAGAAAGCAGATAATTCACCTAGGAGAAGTCCAAAAATTGAGTTTAATTCAAGTGGTCCAGCACATCATAAGGCATGTTTTTTTTTTGTTTCTCCCTTGTGAACATATATGACTCATCTTGCCTTGTGGGATACGTTTACAAGACTTATTGTTTGGATATTGTGCAGATTTGGGTTCCATCAAATCCTCGAGGTGCAGAGATGTTAGCTCCAAGTATTGTTGCAGCCGAATCAGATTTTTACTTACGAAGATTATGGGGATTGCCTAAAGATGTATAAATAACATCATGTGGTTTTGTTTTATAACCTTTTAACTCAAATCTTTGATTAACTTGTCTCTGAATCTTGTTTTTTTTGGTTTCTTTAGGATTTACCAGATGTGAAGCCTAAGTATCTAGTTGCTTTTACTGTTTCTTATAAACAGAGAAAAAACATCGATGCTTGCATCAAAAAAGTATGTCTCTCTTTCTCTCTCTCTTGTGTTCTGTTTCCCTCTTTCATCTAATCTTTCAGCAAAATTATAAAAGCTAACTGAAGATATTTTACTCTCTCAATAGTTCTCAGATAACTTCACTATTGTTCTGTTTCATTACGATGGGAAAACCTCGGAATACGATGAATTTGAATGGTCTAAACGTGCGATACATGTGAGCGTACCTAAGCAAACCAAGTGGTAATTAAACAAACACTTCACTTACCTGTTTCTCCACTTTTCATTGATCTTAAGCTTTAAATAAACCTTTTGAATATGTTTGCATTTTGAAGGTGGTATGCTAAAAGGTTTTTGCATCCTGATATCATAGCACCGTATGAATATATATTTATTTGGGATGAAGATCTTGGTGTTGAAAACTTTGACGCAGAAGAGTAAGTACTCTGCTTATTCTGCTTCTTTTGATTATGTTATCTATCTCCAAGAAACTTAATCAGAAAATGTTTTGTACATCATTGCAGGTACATCAAGGTAGTAAAGAAGCATGGTCTAGAAATATCGCAACCCGCTGTGGAAACAAAGAAATCAATTACATGGAAGATAACAAAGCGAATACCCGGAATTGAAGTTCACAAGTATATAAAACGAACTCTTAGTTTTAAAGTAAACAAATTAACTTAACTAAAACGTATTTTGTTCCAAATTCTTTAACCAGAGAAGTCGAAGAGCGACCAGGCCGCTGCAAAAATCCTCACTTACCTCCTTGTGCAGGGTATGTACCTCATTTGTGAAAACCAACAATTCATGTACCTAAGTATTTTAATTTTCTTGATCTGATAGGTTTCAAACTGTTTGTTATTAGCTTTATAGAGATTATGGCTCCAGTTTTCTCAAGAGATTCATGGCGTTGTGTGTGGCATATGATACAGAATGACTTGGTTCACGGTTGGGGTCTTGACTTCGCGCTAAGAAAATGTGTCGAGGTTTAGATACAAATACAATCTCTTCACAAAAGCACATATTGTATATAATAATTTCACAAAACATTTAGGAAACTATAAGAAATAACATTGATTTCTTGATACAATAAAACAGCCTGCACATGAGAAGATTGGTGTTGTGGATTCTCAATGGATCATTCATCAAAAGATTCCTTCTTTAACCGGCCAGGTTAGAAACTTGATCCTTCTATATACTCAAACTAGCTTAATTACTAGCTTCTTGGTTCATAAATTTTGACTATGAGATGATCTCTTAATACATTGATCAGGGAACTGCACAGGATGGGAAAACCGCGTTCCAAGGGGTAATAGCTCAACTGCAACTATTTTCTTGCGTTATTGACCGAGTCTATTGCTGTTAATATATACATGTTTTTGGTCAGGTAAGGGAGAGATGTAAACGGGAATGGACAATGTTTCAGAAAAGAATGACGCGGTCAGAGCAGAAGTATCTGAAAGAAATTGCATCTGCATCTTCAAACGTTACACTTACATAAACCAAAAGAGCAGTGGTGGAGGAACTGAAATAACAAACTTTAGTCTACAGATAGCATTTCTAGTAAAAAAGAGAAATAGAATGTTGATATGATGATTGAGCACATATCCAAATATGTATACACATACACACACACCAATACACATTCTTTGGAAAGAACTAGATAGCTCTGTTCTAGAAACACTTGCAACAGATAATAAAGTTCTTTTCAAACTATTCATTTCTATATATACAATTCTTATGCAAGTACCCGGCAAAAGATACAAAGGATGATGAACAGCTGCGAAACTCAATTCTTGAAAGTGTATACTCTTTATTAGGAAGCATATCGAAAAGATCCCCCACCTTTGCGTACAAATCTCTTAGGATTCGAACAAAACTCACTCTATATCATATTTGAGTAAATAAAAATTGAAGCGTTTCAATCAAGAATAAGCACCATGACTCCATGAGACCCTAAAATCCCTAAACCAAATAACTGGGCCAGAAACTATGAAGTAAATCGAGCTTAGCATTTTAAATTCGGGTGAAAAATCGAAACTTTGATGGAGGGGAAGCACAAAAAAAAAAAAAAAAAAAAAAANGTAGTGTCCGTCGTCTTCTCCCATCATCATCCACCACATTTTAGCTCCCTAATATTACAAACCTTTTAAATCTCTTGTGCAACATTTCTCATATACACCTGTACTAAAAAACATTTTGTTTTATGTTTTCTTTTAATTTAAAAATTGGTGAAAGACTACTGAACCCTTCATAATTTTTGTTATTCACGGATCCAACTTCCTTTTATTTGGGTTGCCCACCCGACCCTAATCTGAGTCATCTAATATTTTTATTATTTTTAGTAAAACTCATCTTCTTATTCACGTCTCTGTTTTTTTTTTCACTCCTTCATCGCATCTTTTTCTCTTGGAATACCTCAAATCAGATATTTCATCAAAGTTTAAAACACTTATAGTGTCCTCACGCCACCTCTTTCTTCTCTGCCTCTCTTCTCTCGTATCTCTTCGTCGTAGAGCACGGTCGTGTTGTCTATAACCGAAATATATTTCGTCAGCAATGGCAAGTGTCATCTCTATCTCATGCTTGATCAGATTGGAGGTAAGTGCCACTCAACCACTATCACACCCAATATAAACCGCCCAACAAGAGTCCACGCCGTCTTCTTATATAATGATAGTGTTCGATCCGTAATTGGTTTAGTGAACATAGTTTTTTTAAGATTCCAATGCTTCCATTACGTAGAGATAACGAGTAAAGGATTATTGTCACCTCCCACGCAATCTGACGAGATCCCACAGCTCCTCTAACACGTGATCCCAACGTGCCATGGCTTCCAGATTTAACCTTTTCATTCATGCCAAAGGCTTAACCTTTACAACATAATTTCTTGACTCTATGTGATCACGTCTATAATCACATCATCAACTCTCATTGTGACGAAGAGCATGTTGCGCAAGCTCTTGAAGTGTACCAACACATATTGCTTTGTGATATATCGTGGAACAAAGATTTTAGTACAACTGGATTTATGAAATACAACTAAGTATTCAAACGGTACAAATGATATCTTAGATATACTAAAAATAAAAAATGAATTTAGAAATTAAGCTAAAAATAAATTTCAGAATTAAATATTAAATTAAAATGAATTAAAATAAAGGATAACATATTTTAATAAATAAATCAGGTGTTAATAAAAACTAAAAAATATGAATTATTAATAAAATTTTCAAGTAGTTGTACTCAAGCTTGTAATTGTACAAGCATAAACAGTTGTACTTTTGTAGTTTAAACTTACTATCAATAGTACCTTATTATAAGTTCATTTTTTATAGTTGTATTTTTGATATTATGTAATAAAACTACATTTACTATACTTTCACATCAAAATACTTGTTAAATTACTTTATTTGTTTGTTTTAAATAATAATGTGGTGACTATTTACAAAGTAATCATAAAAATATAAGGTAGTTAATGTAAAAGTATGACAACAAGATAGTTACTAATAGAGATATAAATAATTTTGATTTCAACATAAATAATATGATTGTTGTAGTTATTAATAAAGAAATCTATACCATACAACATTATTTTTTTTTTGTTTTTTTTTTTTGGTTCTTTTAGTCATAAACTTAGTTGTACTAGTTGCACATAGTTGTACTGCGACAAAACAAATGAGTTAAACAAACAATTATAACCAATCTGAAATCACAAATACAAGCGCCTCACCACACTATGAGTTTCCCCACATTGAATTCATATTGAGTCCATTCTAAATAACACAAACAATCATCACCATGGAAGATATATGTTGGTTTCTTTGGATTCACTAAAATGGCTTATAACTCTATTTTACGTCAGTGTTTGAATATGCTAGAATTATAATTCATTACCCTCTCAAATATAATCATAACTAACATCAAAATAGTTGTTGTGTTATTTCAGTTGTACTAGTTGTATTAGTAATATTAGTTGTACCTATTTCTGCGGAGTTTTCTTCTTGTGTGGACTGTACGAATGAGTTTGGGAGGGAGAAAGAACTATGAATTGTGATTGCTTGTCTTTTTGGTTTTTTTCTTTTTCCTAAAATCATTTCTTTGTTTTTTATATTAATAAACAAATTAGTTAAAAGGAAGGATAAAGTTGAGAATGAATATTATAGTAAAGGTAGAAGGGTATGAAGAAAAAGTGTGGATAGTGTAGAAAATAATTTTAGATATAAAGGCACAAAAGAATTAAATCCTATATTATAAACCTTTTAAATTTCCGGCTATGTAGTAAACTGAAGGTTAACTTTGTATCATACGCCAATCGTCGGGAAAAACCCATAAACCGGAGTATTAACTCAAAAAAATCAGTATAATTTGTCAGCATTAACGACAGTATCAGTATCACACAACAACCAATTCAAGAAATTAAAAGGAGAATTACAAAACCACTAATTCTTGGACTGGAGTGCAAAATATGAAATTTTTTGAGTGAGAAAGATGATTAAAAATATAAAAAAGGAATAACAGTTTTTTCTAAGAAATTTAAGTAGGTCCCATTACATGGTTTTACAGCACATGACGATTGTAGGCTATTTTCTAAAGTTGGACTTTGCTTAAGTAAGGCCCATTTATATGGGATAAAGGAATCTTCCCTAATTTGTTTTATATCGGAGTGGTTTCTAACCTAAAAGAACGGCAGAGTTTTATTTCTGGTTCACAAAATTTCAGCTTCCTTCAAATGTTAGCTATGAAGCATCTTGGAACCCTAATATCTGTTCTTCAAGTGTATCATGATTGGAAGTGATTTTGGCATCTACATAGATCTGTCTTTATAAAGGAATTATGGTGATGCATGCTACAGAAATGAAACTCCACAAGACCCCATTTATTATATATGGAATTGAGAACCAAACATTACCGTATTTAGAAATGAAAGATCACACATAATTAAAAACAGCATATATAATATATAATATATAGGGACAATGTTGGTTGTGATGATGATGATGATGTTGATGTTGATTAAGCTTTGAGGACGTGGTCTTCCATGTCAACAACCATGCTCTTGAGGAGCTGCATGTAGCTGCCTGGTTCTGGGAATTCATCGTTGCGCTTCTCCCATATCATAGTGATCTTGCAGGTGCAATCATCTTCAGACTTTGGTATAAATTGGAAGTCAACTTCATACACCTTGAACTGCTCCATAACGTGACCTTCCAGTCCTATAACCTTCATTGTCTTATTCTCATCGTCCATCTCTCTCCTCTCCTTGAATATCTCTTGCTTTCCATCTTTAAACATACATGTCACATTTGGGTCATATTCTTATGCATGTAATTAATAAATTAATTATGATCACATATAATTTTCTGCGAAGTAATGTTCGGTTTTAAATAGTTTTGTATAGGTTTGTTTATACATAGAGATATATAGTGATGTTAATATGGGCGGACCCGACCCGTTTATACCCAGTTCTTTTAAGCCCTTACCCATTTAAACCTGAACCCGTTTGAACCCGAACCCGTTTAAGCCTACATTAACCCGTAATGCCCGTTTAAGTTATTTTTTCTTTTAATACTAATAACTGTTTCTAAAATACTAATGATTGGCCGGAGCTTGCTTTACGGTGTAAAGCTTACACCGCCGATCACCTCCTTTTTTTCTTCATCAGCCATCAGCATCACCAGCCAACTTACCTTCACACAGTCGCTCTAATTACTAATCACCTTACTCATCATTGTATCCCTATGGTGGCTATGTGTCAAACTTTAAGAATCAAAACGGTGATAATGGAGGAAGCAATGAGGTTTGGGAGAGAGTTGGTGAGTTTAGAGGAGAAGGCGATAAAGTTCAGAGACAGAGGCAGATGCAGCGAGATTCGGAGAAGATAGTTGTTTGGAAAACCCTAATAAAAAAACGATAGAGATGTCCGGATAACTAAATATTTATAAGTCAAACTTAACTCGAGTTTGTATGAATTTTTGTTTTGGAAGGAACCAAAAAAAAAAAAAAAAAAAAA
>NC_025688.1:5125642-5129032 GCF_000633955.1 Camelina sativa
AAATCTTGATGCTCCCATGAGAGTCCCATTCGCCGTCGTGAACATTAACACCTTGGATGTGGTGACCAACAGCGTCAGGAAAGAGATGGTTCTCGTTCCTCCACCTCTTGTAGTGTTTCTCCGCCGTTCCTTTCAGCGGCACCTCCGTCACGTATGTTCCCGACGTCGCCATTTCTCTCTCTCTCTCTCTTTGTATTTTTGTGTGTGTGTGTGTGTTTTGTTTTGGCTGTTGAAATAACACTTGTTGTCGCGTGTCTTGGTTTATATAGAGAACGTGACTGTAAGAAAATGGTTATACGTTTATTTCAATCCCTTTGATAGTCAATACTAGAAGCTTCTCTTCTTCATTTTTTTATTTATATATATATATATATATATTTTGAATAAAATGTAAAATTTATTCAAAAAAACTGTTTACATCAAAATGTAACGTGTGTTTAAACTTATTTTGTTTCAAATCTTTCTAATATGTAATACAGATTTGGTAGCTAAACCAGTAAAAAAAGAGCTTTTTATCTTGATGCTAGCCAGAGAGTCATACATACGTGATCCGTGATAACGACCATTTGCCTGATGGAGAGCAGCTTATTTCTGACTTGTAACCTACATATATTAGAGTGAGCATTATATATAAATATATCTAACTATATTAATTGGAAAGTACAAATATAAAATTAACCTGTAAAAAATTACATTCAATTGCCATTAGAAAAACTTAATTAAAATTAATTAATTAAATATAATTAATTAAAAACGAAAATTGGGGACTTATAAAATAAAATTAATTAATTAAATAAATATAATTAATTAAAAACAAAAATTGGGGACACATAAAATAAAATAAATTGTAGAAAAGTTAAAAAAATCTATTAGAATCAAAACTAATTCATACTTAAAAAAAACTTAACAGCTAAGATTTAAAAAATCTAATCGAAGAAAATCTATATAACTACAAATTTCATCAAAAAGATTTTCCAGCTCAGGTTAAAAATTTTTATCAAAAATTAAATCCAATAAAATATCTAACAGTTTCGTTAAATGGTTTAGATTTTAAAAATTTATAAAAAAAAATAAAAAATATAGATATAATATCTTATCTATTTAAAAAAGTTATATTTTTCTTTTAGCCACCGTTCTTTAAGAAAGTAAAACTAAGTTGAGATTTGAATATATTTAATGCTTGAAGGTGCTTATTACAGACAAGAAAGGGAAACCACAGAAAAAACAATGAATGTTGTTTTAAAAGATTTTTTTTAGAACATTCGATACCTATATTTAGTTACTCTTTTTTTACATGTTAGTTATATTTTTTTTGCTTACTTCACAATTATAGCAAAGATTGCGTCTAATTGACAAATGTTTAAACAATTTTATTCATTAAATACAAATGTTTTATTGACAGGTTTTCAATAAACATTTTTAAAATACAAAAATTTTAATATAACCAAACCAAATTTTTAATCACAAACCTTTATAAATAACATAATAATAAAATAAATTATTAAAAGTTTTCATCAAAAAAAATTTTAGCCCCCAGTTTTCCGTGGATTAGTAGCTAATATTCTTTATTTGGTAAACTAATTCCCGACCACAACAGTGAACAATGCCCCAAATATACTAATCGTGACGACAATTTTTCGAATATATATATATATATATATTTATTTAATCGCTTGCTAATTTGTATTCCATCATTGTTTAATGGGTAATAATAGCATTGGCATATATGACTTGTAGTCGAGTACTGAGCTGTGATGTTGTGTCATCACTTTAGTCCTCATTTTAGCATTTATCGCCATAATAGATATTGTTTGACAAAAATATAATATAAAGTAGACGAGTGTGGATATTAAACACAACTGTCATGTTGTAATCCAAATTCAAATTTGATAGCGTTCAAGTTATATGAAACAATTGTATAATTTTAAATTACTATTTTTAATAATTTAAAGATTGAGCTTGTGAGATTGAGCTTGTGAGATTGAGATTGAATATTTTTATAAAAAGAGAGAAAATAGAAATAGATGTAAGATCTGCTGTGATATAATTCCTGGGTGGGTGATGCATTAAATAATTGGGATGTGGGTTTGTTGTAATTGTTGGCCAGATTGCATTAGTCTTCTTTGTTTGCCAGCGATTTGTATTTGTATAGTCCACACTACAGTATAAAAAAGCAAAATGTTGCATGACGACCTAACACAATAATATAAAAACGAAAACATTATTGGTCATATCTTTTCAATAATTTTTCTGTCTCTATCTTTTCAAAAAGAAAAAGGCGATTAATTAATGTTTCAACCAAAGAAAACAAAACAGTAAACTTTTTCAAAATCTATACTAGTATTTTTGCAGCAGTTTTGCCGTTAAAATCTGATTTGGAAAGTCTGAACATTAAAAGCAATTGGTTTAAATCAATCTCTACTCATTTGTATGGATCCCTGTTTGATAATAATCGATGTCCTTATTTTTATGGGCCTCTGTTTGTTTTAGTCACATCCAATTTTGCATTTACATATTATCCGTCTAATAAATGCAAACGATATCATCAATTGTAGTTCAATCAAAGGCAATTTATTAGAATACACATGATTTAACTTACTTTAAAAACCATCACTATATATACAATACTTCACCTTCCTCTAATGTTAAATTCCTTAATAAAATTTATAGGATATCCCAACGACATAATAAGGAAGAAAATTATCAATGCCTTCCTTATTACTACCATTGAGACTCACATTTAATGTTTCTAAAACTATCGATTCCGAAATTGGCTATATTGAATCAGACATTGATCTTCTACTTGGTCATCAAGGATTACATTAACTACTACCGTTTATCACCAAACTCTACACACCAGTATAAACAATTCTACTTGCTATCATCTCACCTCTAGGGGTGTCAAAATGGGTAACCCGACCCGACCCATACCCATATGGGTTGGAGGTTTTCGTGGGCAGGTTCAACCCGATCCATTTATTATAATGGGTTGAATTTATATACCCAAACCCAATAATATAAAACTCAATGGCTAAATGGGTTATATGGGTTACCCATATATAAAGAAAATAAAATAAAATAATTAATATTAAATTCATAACATATTATATAAAATAGAATTATAAAACCAACCAAAGTTTTCAAGCTTAAGAAAATAATATATAGATATTAAAATAGAAAAAGCATCCTAAAATCCGAAAGCCAAAAATCCATAAGACCAAAATAATAAGTCATTTTTAATTTAAAATAAAAACCATTCTTAATTTAAAATTAAAAAAACACTTGAATCTTCTTTAGATGATCCAATCAGATTCTACATATTAATATCTACATATTAGTTGCAAAAAGAAGATATTTTACATATTAATATATACATATTATATTATATAT
>NC_025688.1:5129109-5132151 GCF_000633955.1 Camelina sativa
CGAAAGCCAAAAATCCATAAGACCAAAATAATAAGTCATTTTTAATTTAAAATAAAAACCATTCTTAATTTAAAATTAAAAAAACACTTGAATCTTCTTTAGATGATCCAATCAGATTCTACATATTAATATCTACATATTAGTTGCAAAAAGAAGATATTTTACATATTAATATATACATATTATATTATATTATATATATATATATATTAATTTTGTTTTTTTCTGATTAACCCATGGGTAACCCATAACCCTAATGGGATTACCCCGTTAAACCCACAAACCCATTGGACGAACCCATCAATACCCATTTATTTATATGGGTATAAAAACTTAACCCATACCCGTTAAAATAATAGACAAACAGGGTAAACCCATTTTGACACCCCTACTCACCTCACATCTTACCACAGCAAAATCACATAAATCTTACCAACAAAACCTTCTTTCTGTATGTAATGTCAGCTTCATTTGCTCTTCTCCTAGACCTGCGTCCCTACAAATCTTCATGGAGGATCCAAATCAAAATCTTGAATTCATGGCGCCAATGCACTCTCCAAACAGGAGAAACATTAGAGATGGTGTTTGCATATACCCAAATCATTACTTGCAGAGAAATATTTAGATTATATTTATAAAATAAAATAAAAATTTGTCCAGCGGTATACTGCGGTCCTGATCTAGTATGTTAATCAAATTGAAAAATTTCAGGCTAGAACATGCGTAGATCAAAAAGATAACAGCCATGATTTCATATGTAGACGAAAATTTTCTTTTGGATAAACGGTATCAAATTATATAATCAAAAAGATAACAGCCATGATTCAAAAGTCATAGTTTGAAAGTTAGAAAAAAAAGAAGAAGATTGAACATACATTTAAGAGATGCTGATTAGAAATCGAAGCTAAGAAATCATGAAGAAACCTTCACCCATTAAATCCTCTTCGAGCTCCACTGCATTCACTAAACCGATAATACCTCACGAGACAATGCGCAACTACACCAATCTGGCAACGCATGGTTTCTACGAATCTATCAATTATTTGATAGTGCATGCTAGGTAGTAGGTAGAAGCCTTATCTTCTTCATTTTGTCGACGTACACCATTTAGTGAAGCATTAATTTTTGGGGTCATACCAAGTCGAATCTTTTCCAGTTGGTTTTGTTACCGGTCTAGCCCTTAATGCTTGAGGCTAAGTGTTCGCTATGAAGCACGATGACGGCAGTTCCATGACGTCTCCCGTCTCGGAAACGTTTCAGGTACGGGGACGGCGAAGAAATGGCATGGAAACGTCTCCGGGACGTCTCGCACGTTTCTATTGTAAAATAGGAAATTTAACTTTTTTTCTTCCATTGTCCAGAAAAGAAAAGAAAAACAGACTTTTTAAATATTGTCTAATTAGGGTTTACAAATATCAATGCTCTATATATCTCATATTTTTGCATTTTTCGTGAACGTCGATGTCGTTCATCGCAAAACCAAAACACACAAACTTCTCTGTTTTTTATTTTTGGTGAAGACAAACTTTTCTGTTTAGTTTTGAGAATGAGTTTCTCAAAGAATAACTTATTTTAATTATTATTTATTTTATTATAGTCATGTTTTGTTTCATGTAAATTCTTTATAAGTGACTTTATTTATTTTATTGTACTAATCTATAGATATTTTTATATTTTATATATTATAAAACTGACATACCCCTGCCGTACCCATACCCATAAAAATTTATTTCGCTGTTTCCCGTCCCCGTCCCCGTACTCGTATCCCGTATCTCGGTGCAGCATAGAGTGTTCGACTGGTATTTGGTACCAAAAAAGTTCCTCTCTCTCTCTACAAAATCATGACGTCGTTATCACATTGCTGCATAATATCGGGGGTCATAGTCTCATAGAAGTGAACTACCTTTATTTGGTAAACTAATCCCAGACTGGTCGACCACGTTATTAAATTGGGTAGTTGGCCCTTTCATTATTTAGAAGATAAATCATGCCCCAAACAAAATTTTGTTTTTTTGGAACATAGTAATAGATCTATATAACGGATATGAGGGCTACAGCAATAGCGTTGGCCCTCTCCATCCACGTGGCTGAGTATTGAATGGAGCTGAAACGGTTCCATACGTACTTATCAATAATTCTAGCCAGTTTGGTATGTAAAATGGGAGTCTCTCTGTGATGTTTTGCATTACGCTCTCTCCACATGCTATGAATCGTTGCTTGGAATACATACCTTAACGTGAATGTATCACTAGTAAAAAAAATATGTATAGGCACAAAAGACTTTTTTCTTTCGTGGCTTTTTCGTAGCTACGATTTAGTCACGTGTATATCGTAGCTGATTTGTCAAGGGATAGCCACTTCAATATGTATGGCTTTTTTGCCACGAACTAATTCTGACTAATTCATGACTTTCTTATATAATTTTAATAAAAAAAAACGATTTAAAATATAAAAAATATTTATTTATAAAAACAAAAATAATTTATTTACAAAAGCATAATGAATTTAACGAAAATAAATACATAAAAAATGTTTCAACCGAGGTGCCACTTCTTCCGTCAAGTCTCTCCGGTGGTCTTGTGGCGTCGGATATAGTAGTGGCTGGAGGATGAGCAATTCGTTGGGCAAAGGATCTAAGATCTGGCTTTCTTGTTCTTCTTTTCTAAGATGGTGGTGGCTGGAGGGTGAGGATTTTGTTTGGCAACTGATCTGGAATCTGAAACTTTCTTGCTCTTCCTTTTGTTTGGCAATTGCAGCAAACAGAATTTGGATTGGATCGGACTCCATCATGGCACCACTGAACTCCTCCAAGGTTGTGCTTCTCACTCTGTGGTGGTGATGAACGACGGCTCAAAAAAGCAGTGGCAAAGGCTAGAACAGAGAGATCTGGAAAAACAAAGAAAAGATTAGACATAACAGGAGAAGAAGAAAAATGAAAGAGAAAGAGGAGAAGAAGAAAAATGAAAGAGAAAGAGGAGAAGAAGAAAAATGAAGTCGTAACAGAAGAAGGAAGAAGAAAACAAAAAAAAAAAAAAAAAAAAA
>NC_025688.1:5132665-5150557 GCF_000633955.1 Camelina sativa
AAAAAAAAAAAAAAAAAAAAAAAAAAAAAAAATTCAAATATAACAATTAATATAAGTAAAAGTCTTTTCTCTCTCCTCTCTCTTGACGATTTTTTAAGTGATTAGTTTTCGTAACCTTAATCGCCGCCGTTTGCCGGCCTCACACCGGTAAATGAGAACGTTCCGATGGCTAAGAAGAAAAAAAAGGTTCTAAAGGCTCCCGTGGTCCTCCTCGACAGGGTCCCTTGATTTCTGGTACTTCTCAATTTGCTCATATCTCCTCTGTTCTCGGTCACTTAGCGAAAACCGATAGATCTGAAACGCTCTTGGAAGAGGTCTCGTCTCCTTCTCGTGCGGATGCTCTGCTGGATGCTCCTTCGCTTCCTCTTTCAGCTGAGGCGTTATCAGATCTGGATTTGACTCCGATTTCTAAGACTAGCAATAACTCTTCCTCTCCCACTGAGCACTCTTCTTCGGAGTTAGCCATTTCCTCCCCTCTTGTGGTTGAGGCTCCTAATTCTGCTGCTCCTACACCGGTGACCGCTGGTGCTTCTACGGAGATTCCACCTCCGGTTCCCCTGGCAGCTCATCCGGGTCCGTCTCAATCCTCCGTTGACAAGAGGTGGACTAGTCTCTTTGGCGAGTCAAACCAGCTTGAAGAAATAGGCACTCCCACGCAACACATCACTGGTGTTCCGTTTGTTCTTATTCCCGACGAAAACATCGAACATGCCAAGGAGGAGTTCAAGGACTTTATCTTTGCCCAATTTCATGGCAATCCTCCGGACATGGGTAGGGTTATCGGTGTTGTGAATGCACTATGGGCTCGTTCAGGCCCCCGTATATTTGTGCATAAGATTGGTTATGGAGCTTTTAATCTGCGGGTTTCCAACCCTCGGACCAGGGCTATCCTTTTGGGTCGCAATGTCTGGAATATTGCGGGTTTTACCATGTTTGTCTCTCCGCGGTCGCCTGAATTCACGCCAGAATCTCCTCCTATCACATCTGCATCCATTACTGCAGAACTGCGTGGTGTCCCCTACTTGTTATTTAACAAGAAGAGTCTCAGCAGATTAGCCACGACTATAGGTAAACCAGTGGCGGTTGCCCCGGAAACGGAAAGAAAGGAAACTTTTGAGGTGGCAAAAATTCTTGTTAAGGTTGACCTAACAAAGGAGCTCCCTTCCAAGATTATTACTGGTTTTTCTAATGGGAGAGAAGTGGAGATTGATGTGTCCTACCTGTGGCTTCCACCAAGATGTTCGGAGTGCAGAGCATTTGGACACGAGATCTCTCGTTGCCCTACTAAGTTGGTCATCACCCCATCGCTGCATCGGAGATCACACAGATCACGCAGCAGACCAAGGAACAGACGCCGCTCTAGGCAAGGTCGATCAACTGAAAGGGTGGCTAAGGATACATCTCAGCTTGTTTGGAAGATGAAGGTAAGTGACGATACATTGCAAGAACTCCCAAAGGTACCTCCTCTGTCCTCTGGACAAGATCTGAACTTCCAAGATCACCCTCTGTTGATTTAGTTGAGGCTGGTCCTTCCTTGGCTAGTCTCGTTGTTTCACCAAATGGGTTGGCTAAGGATGCTACAAATACGGTGGATGAACCGGTTATTGCTGACACTCAACTCAAGGACCCCCTGGCTGAGGATGCTACGAATTCGGTGGTTGAGCTCGTTATTGCTGACACTCAACTCAAGGACTCCCGGGCTACTCCCATCAGGGATGATCAATCAACTGAGGATACCGAAGCTCCCTTCATCCTGGTAACACGCAGGAAGAGTGGCCGTAAGGTCACACCGTCACATTAATACCCGTATATATGTTTTTTGTGTGGAATATTAGAGGTCTGAATAGTACCAGACGTCAGGACTTTACAAAGCATTGGATTACCCTCCATAAGACACATTTTGGAGAGTTTCTTGAAACACATATTCGGTCAGTAAATGCAAGACGAGTTGCTAGGGCACTCCCTGCGGGATGTAAGTTTTTTGGTAATTTTGATTACCACGCTACTGCTTGGATAGTAGTATGCTGGGATCCCACGATATCTATGGTGGTATATAAGGTATCTCCGCAGGCTATCACCTGCGGTTTCTTTATCCAGGAGATAAGCTTGAATATCACGGTGACTTTTGTGTATGGTTTTAATGAGATGGAGGCTCGCTTGCCGCTCTGGGAGGAATTAGTTTGGCTCAACGCAAATACCCCTGTTAATCGCTCTCCTTGGTCAGTGGTGGGAGATTTTAATCAGATCATTCGAACCTTGCAGCATTTTGAACACCTAACTCAAGATGTGGACTCCTCCGGAATTGACGATTTCAACCTGGCTATGCAAGAATCAGACCTCTTTGAAGCTCAGGCAAAAGGACTACCTTTTACATGGTGGAATAATCAGGAAGACAACCCATCCTCAAAGAAGATAGATCATGCTTTCGTCAACCAACCCTGGGCGGATTCATTTTCGGGCTCCTATGCGGATTTTCTATCACCTTTGCAATCCGACCATGCGGCTTGCTTGTTTCACATTCCCTCTCTGCAACGCTCAGTTCGTAAGCCGTTTAAATTCTTCCAACATGTTGCTGATCACCCTCAGTTCAAGAATTTCATTACGCAAAGCTGGGACCCTCTCTTTTTCCAAGGCTCTAGTCAGTACCAGCTTGTTAGGTCTCTGAGAAAGTTAAAGGTGATTTTAAGGCTCCTAAACAAGCAGCATTACAGTGATATCAGTGTCAGGGTAAAGAGTCAAGCGGAAAAAGTGGCTGCTCTGCAACAACAACTTCTTTCTAATCCGGATGTCCAAGCGGCTAGAGAGGAACATGAAGCTCGCACATTGAGGCAGACGTTGCTATCTGCTGAAGAGAAGTTTTATCGCCAAAAATCTAGAATCTTGTGGCTATCTCTGGGGGACAAAAACACTGCTTTCTTTCACAAGTCAGTATCTCAACGCGCGGCTAGGAATCACATCCATTTTCTGTGTGACCAGGATGGTAGAAGGATTGCTAATATCACTGATATGAAAGCATTTGCTGCAGCGTATTTTGAGGGTGTGTTGGGTTATACGGACATGCCATCCTCACCAGTTTCGGTGGAGGAACTTAGGGGTTTACTTCCATTCAGGTGCACTGACTCTCACTCTCAAGATCTTCATAAACTGGTTTCCCCTGAGGAGATCAAGGTAGTGGTTTTCGCAATGCCGTTGAATAAGAGTCCAGGGCCGGATGGATTCTCTGTTGAGTTTTTTCGAGCTTCCTGGGATGTCGTAGGCAGCATGGTGATTAAAGCGGTGCAAGAATTTTTCAGGAATGGTCGCCTCCTTAAGGATCTTAACTGCACCATAATTGCATTGATCCCTAAAGTTCCTGAAGCTTGCAAACTGAGTGATTTCAGACCTATCAGTTGCTGCAACCTATCTACAAGGTCATTTCAAAGGTTATAGCAAACAGAATGAAGCCCATCTTGCTGGAGTGCATCAGTCCGAACCAAACAGCTTTTCTCAAGGGCAGGAGCTTGGGAGAGAATGTTCTCTTAGCTTCGGATTTAATACGAGATTATCAAAAGACAACCTGTCAAAGGAGTTGTATGGTTAAGGTTGATATCCGAAAAGCTTTTGATACAATGTGTTGGGATTTTGTCTTAAAGATTCTCGAAGCACAAAAATTTTCACCTATTTTCCGGGCCTGGATTAAGGAGTGTATCTCCTCACCAAGGTTCTCAATTGCTATCAATGGTGAGTTGGCAGGATTTTTCTCGGGGAAAAGAGGTCTTCGACAAGGAGATTCTATCTCCCCGTACTTGTTCATCATGGTCATGGAGGCTCTTTCTAAGTTACCTGGAGTTGCAGCTTCATCAGGAAAGTTTCGGTTGCATCCAAGGTGCTCCTCACCACAAGTCACTCACTTGCTATTCGCTGACGATCTACTGGTATTCACTGATGGATCAAGGCATTCAGTGACAGGCGTAGCTGAGGTCATGCAAGCTTTCAAGAGAATGAGTGGTCTGGATATGAATCCTGACAAATCAGAGATCTTTTTTGGAGGCTAATCGGAGATTGAGATCGATATTCTTAGTGATATATCTAGGATTAAAGTCGGTTCTTTCCCGACAAGATACTTGGGGCTACCGCTCAACCCATCAAGAATCTCCTTTGCAACTTTACAGCCTTTTCTCGAGAAGATCACTTCAAAGTTGCACTAGTGGACAGTAAAGTCTTTATCCTTTGCCGTTAAGATCAAACTTATTTCCTCAGTTATCTATGGCATGGTCAATTTTCTGGAGTTCTGTCTTCAATCTGCCCAAGAAGTATTACGAAAAGATTGATTCTCTATGTGCTGCTTTCTCTTGGAAGAATAAAACTGATTCGGCTCAAGGCGCTAGAGTATCTTGGACAAACGTCTGTCGACCTAAAAAGGAAGGTGGTTTGGGTATACGCCGATTGCAAGATTTCCAGGTTGTCTTCCAGCTTAAGCTAATCTAGAATTTTTTTTGCAAATGCGGGTTCCCTGTGGGTGGCATGGTTGAAAGGCAATGTGTTTCACATGAATGGTTTCTGAGTTATGAATGATTCTCCGAGACTTTCTCGTACTGTGAGATGCATGCTGCAGTTAAGACCTATCCTTAAAGACTTCTTGCGTTGTGAAATTGGAAAATGGAAGGGATGTTTCATTCTGGTATGATAATTGGTGTGACCTTGGTCCATTGGCAGACTTTATTACAGGGGATGGACCAAGACAACTACGAGTACGTAAAAATGGAGTGGTTAGGGATGCAGTTCGAAATGGAGAATGGTGGATGCCGGCAGCTCGATCAGATTCTCAGCAAGTTCTACAGGCTGCTCTCATTTCTATCTCTCCGCCAAATGATGCCAAAGGACCGGATATCTATCTCTGGAAACGACTTTTAGGATCTTTCACCCAGAGCTTCTCTTCCAAGGAAACTTGGGAGCTCCTTCGTTCTCACTCCGCTCATGTTCCCTGGTGCAAAACGGTTTGGTTCTTTTATAATGTGGCTTGCACTCCAGGGTAGACTTCCGACAAAGGACAGGTTAAGGAGTTGGGGAATGAATATATCCCCCACCTGCGTCCTGTGCACTACGGGAATTCAAAGTCATGATCATCTGTTCTTCACTTGTCCCTTCTCACTTGAAATTTGGGAAGCATTTGCAGGTCAAATTTGGTCATCTCCTCCTTCGGATTTACACTCTTATCTCAGTCTTGGATTTCCCAAGCAAGGCTACCACCACCTCATCCCAAGGCAGCAACTCTACTCAAACTGGTGCTTCAAGTCTTCGGTTATCTCATTTGGCGAGAGCGTAATGCTAGGGTATTTTCCAACCTACAGTCAACTCCTTCAGCGATTCGAGCCGTGGTTGATCGCACCATTCGAGATCGACTACTCTCCATCCCAGGATCAACTGTCTCCTCTTCTTCCCTTTTAGCTTTTTACTTCTCTTGTATTACCCTTCCTATATAGTTGGAAGGTTTTTTATTTCTTTGTACAGAGAAAACAGAAAATTGGTAATGAATTTTAACCTTTTACCAAAAAAAAAAGGAAGAAGAAAAAATAATTTGCTTTGATTCACTCAGGAAACAAAAACAAAGAAAGATTATTGTATCCGTTAGATTTAGTGTTGTTATCAACGGTGGATGATTAACTAGATAGTGATCCTCATCTTTGTACAACAACCAATGAGAAGCTAGCTAGTATTTTTCTTTTCTTTTTTGGTAACGAGAAGCTTATTAGTATTTTACTACTATTTTTTGTTGCATCTTTTTTATGTTTTTATTTCTAGTTTTCCTTTTCTTTGTTCAATATATTTACTAATGATTTATGGTTTACAGTTATAATTAATGAAATGATGATTAAATTTGAAAAACTTAATTATTATATGATTTTAATTTATTATGAATTATGATGATTAAATTTTTTGGTATAGAGTTAAATTTTTTGATAAGATTTGGCTTTTAAAAATGATTTTATGTAAAGTATATATGTAAGTAGGTTAAATTATTAGTTATGTGAATACAATAGTTTGAATTTTAGTTTAAACTCAATTAAGCAAATATAAAGTGGCATTCAGTTAGTCACAATTTAGTTACGTTAGTTTTTGTAGCTATATAATCATCTCAGTTTAGATAATTAAGAGGAATAGCCACAAATTTGCCACGAAAACATTTAATGGGTAGTCTAAGTCACGATTTAGTCACGAATAAAGTCATGTCTAGATAGCTACGAATATTTGTGTGGCTAATTGGTGACAAAAGTTGTCACGTACTATTTTCGTGGTTAAAATAGTCACGAATGTGCTACGAATGTTTTTAGTGGCTAATTCGTAACAACAAAACATTTAGTCACTATTTTTTGTGACAAAAACGTGGCTATACGTTTTTCTTACTAGTATTATATGTATTGTTGGCTGAGTGGCGTCACACAATAGAATAGAGCTTAAGCTTCATTTTGCTGTATAACTAACGGTTTTGAGATGATTGATCAAAGGTCAATTAACCACGATCTAGTGGTATCGTCGTAACACTTCAGGTTCGAATCTACAAGAATAAGGTAATTGCATTATGAAACTATGTGTATCAAAAACGGAAAGTAAATAAGTTGTTTTGAATCAAAACAGAAATATTGGGCGCAAAGAATCTATGGAGAATATAATTCTCGAACTAAGGTGGTTAGATGGGGATGCATTAGATACCGTTCTAGAACTCAAATCACGATTGTAAAATTAACCTACTCTCTCAGCGTTAGCTATCTATGCAATGAATTAACTAACCCTAAAATCTCGTTTGAATCTATCAAACCAAGCAAGCAATAAAAGTTTAAGTTTGATAAGTTCACAAGGTGCCTTAACTTCAACTTTCGTTGGCTAAGGATCACCTTGCTCACCTATGTTCTTTTCAAGCAACTCAACAACACTTTTGGTGCCGCGATGAATTTAACCTAAGATCTTAATCTAGGTGATCAATATAACTTAAGCTTTAAGAACAACAATAGATGAAGAACAAAATAGATCAACCCCAAATCTAGAGCACCCTCATTAGAAAATCATAAACCCCTTGAAACCCGAAACCCAATAGGTAAACTACTCAAACATGGAAGTAAAAGAACAGCAAATCAAAGATGAAGAAAACATAATTGAATTGCAAAGAGTAGAAAATAGGGTTTAGAAATCTTCTCCAAGGTGTCAAGAAGGATTAGAGATCTTCTCCCCCAGCTCTCAATACAAAATAGTCTCAGAAAATAAAACTTATGTCTCTAGGGGCCGAGTCTCTAACTTAAATATCAAAATAAAACACTAAAAGTTGGTTTAAAATGAAAAAGGAAAAGTTGCTTCAGGTATGGGATCGGTCGATCCTGGATGCTTGTTTTATGTGTTTGTTCCATCTTCTAGCTAGTCCGATCAGTCTTCACCAAATTGGCTCCAAATGCACATTTTCATCCCCAAAACACTTAGTTTCCTTCCAAAGTAGCCAGAACCTGTACAAACTCATAAAAGACTAAAAAGACTCTAAAAGCACACTTTGACTCAATACAAATGTCAAAGCTATGGTTAAAAACCTATAAAATACAGATACATCAATTCTCCCGGACTTGAAGCTTTGCTTGTCCTCAAGCAAGAACAAACAAAAACTCAGGAACAGAGAAAAGGTTTGAAAGTGGAAACTCACATATTCTTGGGAACCTCTTCTTTTCACTCTTCATCACATCAAACTAAGCACTACTTTTTGTACTTTTCCGATGATTTGGATCAACACTCCTTACTCTGAACTCCACAACCTTAAAGAACCTTCAATATCCCCATTGTTGTCTCTCTACATCAGATTAGTGAAAATGTGTGGTCTCGCCGGGGGAATATCGATCACTTAACTTATTGACTCCTTCAACCTTTTAATGCACAAGACTGCCTTCATATGCTCCCTTTCCTCTCTCTTTTCTCATTTCCAAAGGATCGATTTTTCCCTAATTTTCTAGGGTATCATTTTATTTAATTTTATCGATCCCTTGCTCTTTTCTTTGGACAGATTTCCATGAAATCTAAAGGATGCACGGGTTTACGCACAACCCTCGGCTCACTTCTTTACTACCTATATCCTCTTATTCTTTTCTTTTCTTTTCTCTTTTTTTTTTTGTTTTGTTTTTTTTGTTTTTTGAAGAGTATTGAAGGGAAGAGAGAGGCGCAACTTACTTTTTGAGGAGATGCATGTCTTGTATTGCTTAAGGGAGGAGTCTTGTTTGATGTATACCAAGTCACTAGGCAAGAAATTAAATCCGGTTAAGTCCTTCCAAAGCTAGAGACAATGTCGGAACAACTTAGTGTCCTATTCGGTGAGGGTCTTTTGGGGCGTGTTGATTCTGCTCATGTTCATTCCAAGCTTCATTCTAAAATCAAAATTACTGAAGTAATCATAAGAGTGTTAGTTCAAAGCAAAGACTCCTAGAAATGGTCATAGTTTCCCAACATTTTTGACTCTATAAAAAAAACTCAAAGAAACGAAAAATCAAAGAAAAAGAACCAAAGAAAACAAAACCAGTAACTTGGAGACATCCTCCCCCGGACTTACTTCACACCATTTCGGTGTGAAAACAAAGCCAAGAAAACAATGAATCCCACAAAGAAAATAAGAAAAATGAAAAAGAAAAAGAAAGGAAAAGAAACAAAAACCGGTGATCTCGCATTTGGTGTTGGAGTGGTATTGGCAAGGGTGGGGACCAACCGGTCTCGGGATGGGATCAACCGATCTGCAACATTATTGAACTGTAGATGCGTGCAGTAAACACCGGGATCGATCGATCTGTAAGGAGGATCGATCGATCCGAACCTCCTGGAACAACAATTTTTTTTTGCATCTTCTGCGTTTGGAACCTGTTCCTGAAAATAGTTAACACCAAACGTGATTTCAAAGTAATAAATCCTAAAAAAAACCAAAATCCGAAGACAAATAAAAATTAAAGGGTTAGCCAGCACAAACCCCATGGGTTGCCTCCCATAAGCGCTTGTTTAAGGTCTATAGCTTGACCGTGGTTTCAGGTGTCAAGTGATGGGAGGATGAGAACTCGTGTCAAAACAAGCTCTCCAATTCGTCAGCTTAAGCTCTAGAATCTTTTTCATCATACCATCCATTGCTTCTTGGCCTTTATGTTTAAACTCTAGAGTGAGGATGGCTTTAACTTCTGAGAAAGGCCGAGATATTCCTTTACACTTCACCTTGTACTCAATGGTATCTCTAACATATTTCTGGGGTACCAAGGTTATGTGAAGATCTCGTATTACTCTTTCTATCTTCGGTTTGTCTATCTTCTTAACCTTCTTAGAACTCTTCTCAGAAGAATGAGTGTCTCCATCTAGGACTTCGTTGACCTCATTCTTACCACCATTTTATCCCATTATCATGGCATCCACCTTCTTCTCACTTTCTACAATTAGAAATCAGTCATGTCTTGTAGCTTCATTTGTAGTGATTGCGTTGTAGAATACTTTATCATCAATGTTAGAGAAAGTGATCCTCTTATTAGGCAAGTCAACAACTACTCCCACTGTTGCTAAGAAAGGTCTCCCAAGAATCAAAGGCATAACAGAACTCTCACTCATTTCCACGACATGAAAATCTGTAGCAACCAAGCAACTCCCAACTTGAACATCTAAATTATTAATAAAGCCTTGTGGAGTTGTGGTGACAGCATTTGCAAACTTAAGAGAGACCTTAGAAGCCTTCAATTCATCAATCCCCAATCTCTCTGGAACAGCCTTAGACATTACGTTCACACTGGATTCAGTGTCACAAAGGGAATCCTCAAAGTTCACTCCTAGGATGGAGCATGGAACAAAAAAATTTCCTGGATCTTCTAACTTTGGTAGTCTTTTCAAAACTGGAGCATCATCATTCATTTTACCAACCATGAGCGTCCTGAGCTCTTCAAAGTTCTCTATCCCAGCCACAATATCTCTGTAGACCTTCTCAAAGAGAGACAAGTGCTTTACTGTCTCTGAATAAGGTAGCGTAGCAGTAATCTCTCTCAGGATCTCTTCAAAGCAAGCTAATTTTTTTTCATTTGGAGGTTTCAGAATATCTCTTGGGAAAGGTACTTTTGGCTTATAGGGTCTTGGTTCCTTATGAAGGGACTCCCTAGCATCTATATCAGAGAAAAACGAGCTGGGTATCCTCATTCCTGCAGCTGGGACCGACCAGTCAAGATGTAGATCGGTCGATTCGAGACTTTTTAAGACAGGTTTTGCATTATTGGTGGGACCAACCGATCGAAAGAGGGGATCGGTCGATCCAACTTCTCTGGGGATCAGACTCGAATTACCAGAATGGATAGGACCGATCGATCCTGGCTCTGCGAAAGCCAAACATGAGTTGATCACAACACAACTCAGCCCATCTTCGATTCCACCATGGAGTGTTATAGCATTGAATGAATCTATGTTCTTAGAGCTAGAAGAAAGAGCGGAGACTCTCTTGTCCATGGAATCAACACGCGAACTCAACCTCTCGAATTTCCCATTCAAATCATTGTACATGCTATTATTCTTGACATTAATCTCAGCAGAACTTTTCTTATGGCCCTCCAACAGTGCTTCCATCATCAATTCGAGTTTGTTATCTTGTGGAGCTGCGGATGGGACCTGGTACCCTTGGAAATTTGAGCTACTATATGATAACCCGTCCCACGGACCCTACTAGCCTACCCGCTAGCCGCCCCAACGGACCCCAAGCTGGCCCTGCAGGGCATCGAACCTAACCCCTCAGATCAATTGGTGACAGCTTGTCCTGTGGGAAGGTTGTTAAAGGGTTGGGACCAGGGTTCGAGGAACGCCTGACGCACCAATAACCTACAGGTGGATTTGGATGAATAGTTCCTATCCACAGTGAGGGGTTAGGATCGATGCCCTGCAGGTCCAGCTTGGGGTCCGTTGGGGAGGCTAGCGGTGGCCTAGTGGGGTCCGCGGGACGGGTTGTCACATACTAAATCCAACACCCTTGTTCTGAAATCCGTTCGGGAAGTTACCTTGTTGATTACATGGAGGATACACTTGATCTTAAGGATTCTCGACATTGGTGCTACTGTAAGAGAGATTAGGATGATTTCTATAATTCTGATAAAATCCATGATTCTGATAGTTCCCTTGTCCTCCTACATAGTTCAACTCCTCTGTCCCCTCAAAACCTGAATTTACTCCAACTTGCTGATACGCACCTGTCTGCCCGTCGTACATGTTGACAACTTGCTGATCTCGCTTAAAAAAAAGGTCTACCTTAGCAGTGAGATTCTTAATAACATTTTTATCCATAGAGCTAACCACACGTACATAACGATCAACATGAGTTAGCCATCTCAAAGCCTTATCTCCTAAAGAGAATTGGAACAAAATCAACATGAGTTAATCATATGGAACTCTATCAGACCTTGTCGTACTAGCCAATCTCTCAAAAGCTTCAATATGGTCCATAGGGCTCTCTGAGGCTAATCCATTAAACACACGATTCAAAACCAAATTGATGAGACTATGCATAATCTCGTAGTGTTATCTCGTAGGAGCAGGAGCTTGAATCGCAGATTGATTCACAAAAAGTCTGTTGTGAACTTCTTCATCCTTCAAAGTAGCACGCCTTGCTGGTGGATACAGCTCAGCCTCATTCTGCTCTTGTGGAACATGTCCTTGTGGAGCTTGTCTTTGTGGTGCAGGAGGAGGAGGCGGAACAATAACCTCTTGAGGGTTAGGCTGATGACCATCCGGTTTTTGTCCATCCTCCATCTTATCAGCTTTAGCTTTCGCTTTTCTGTTTTCTCGTTCAAGTAGGGCTAACTCTTCGTTACGAAAATTATGTAAATCAATAGGCTTTTGACTTCTTGTTTGCACAAACCTGAAACACAAGAGAAAGAGCACAAAAACTAATTAGTAAATAAAAATAAAATAAATTTTAGACTAAATTTAAGTCTAGAATCTCAAAGGCAATCGTTTTGGTCTTCGGCAACGGTGCCAAATTGATCAAAGGTCAATTAAAACCTAATGCGTACTCAACCACGATCTAGTGGTATCGTTGTAACACTTCAGGATCGAATTCATAGGGACCAAGTAATTACACTATGAAACTATGAAGATCAAATATAGCTAAGATAGAAAAAAGAAAGTTTATGAAACAAGTAACTCATCAAAAACGGAAAGTAAATAAGTTATTTTGAATCATAAAGAAAATATTGGGCGCATGGAATCTATGGAGAATATAATTCTCAGACTAAGGTGGTTAGATGGGGATGCATTAGACACTGTTTTAGAACTCAAATCACGGTTGTAAAACTAATCTACTCTCACAGCGTTAGCTATCTATGCAATGAATAAACTAAACCCTAACTCTCGTTTGAATCGAGCAAACCAAGCAAGCAATAAAAGTTTAAGTTTGATAAGTTCACAAGGTGCCTTAACTTCAACTTTCGTTGGCTAAGGATCACCTTGCTCACCTATGTTTTTTTCAAACAACTCAACAACACTTTTGGTGCCACGATGAATTTAACCTAAGATCTTAATCTAGGTGATCAATGTAGCTTAAGTTTTAAGAACAACAATAGATGAAGAACAAAATAGATCAACCCCAAATCTAGAGCACCCTCGTTAGAAAATCATAAACCCCTTGAAATCTGAAACCCAATAGGTAAACTACTCAAACATGGAAGTAAAAGAACAGCAAATCAAAGATGAAGATAACATAATTGAATTGCAAAGAGTAGAAAATAAGGTTTAAAAATATTCTCCAAGGTGTCAAGAAGGATTAGAGATCTTCTCCCCCAGCTCTCAATACAGAATAGTCTCAGAAAATAAAGCTTATGTCTTTGGAGCCGAGCCTCTAACTTAAATATTAAAATAAAACCCTAAAAGTCGGTTTAAAACGAAAAAGGAAAAGTTGCTTCGGGTACGGGATCGGTCGATCCCAAATGAGGATCAGTCGATCTTGGATGCTTATTTTCTGTGTTTGCTCCATCTGCTTGCTAGACCGATCAGTCTTCACCAAATTGGCTCCAGATACACGTTTTCATCCCCAAAACACTCAATTTCCTTCCAAAGTAGCCTAGAACCTGTAAAGACTCTTAAAATATTAAAATGACTCTAAAAGCACACTTTGACTCAATAAAAGACTCAAAACTAATGTAAAAACTATGGTTAAAAGCCTATAAAATACAGACACATCAATGATCTCTTGTCTCCACTCTTTCTCCACAAGAAATGCAGCTTACTCCGAACTCCCACGTCTCAGTTTCTAATAGCAAGTCCAATGGTAATATATAATTTTGAGACTCTTATACTTTTTAATAATATATTGTGTACTTTTTTATAATAAGAAATTTTTAGAATCATTTGAATCCTAATTAAAATCATCCTCTCCAATGGTAGAACTCTAATTGGAGTTCTCGTTTTTGAAAAACTATTATTTTGAAAATAATTTTTTTTATGTAGAATATAATTAGTATAAATGCTTAAACATTTCAGATTTTATGAAAAATGGGAAATTATTGCATTTCATAAATTTTTAAAACATACAAAACATATTAAAAATAGAAGTACAATTCATAAATGAAAAAAAGATTAATTTTAATATTGAGGTGTGCCAAATATTCTCAACCAAATCATCTTGCAACTGTTTATGTTTAGCTCGATCACGAACACTCAACGAATGTTCATCATATTGGCGAGAGCCAAGATCTCTTGTTCTTTTCTCTTCAAGCCTCTGTGGTTGGAGTTGTTTTAGAGGGTTGTGATATTGGCTTCCATTGTTGTGGAGTTTGAGCCTTTTTTATATAGAAGGCATGGATTTCTTTCATCTCTTCTTCAAGAGCAGCGTTTATAATGTGGTGCCTCTCAAGCAACCTTCTCTTCAAACTGTTCCGAGACAATCTTAACCACAAAACTCGTGCCGTAGCGGGAACAAAAGAGTAAAGCTTAAGTTTGAGAACTGGAGTTTAGATATCAAAAGTGATGATGGTTTAGTGATCATAAGATTTTACCCTCCAAATATGTCGATGACTTCCTAGTTTTATATATAAATGAAGCCAAATTAGTGATGTATAAAGAGCAAGATCACAAAGTAAACTTGTTGCTTCAATAATCACGTACACACGAACCAGTAAGTGATTGTATGATTCAATCTTAGAACAAAAGAACCACAAGATTTCACTTATACTTATAGCTACATGAGTAAGATACAGTTTGGTAAATTTCTATTTTTCATCAAGAGACGCAAAAGATTTCAAACTGTCATTGATTTGCAACTCCATCTTTCTTCAATATATGGAAGAACAGAGGATGCATGTGTGATCAATCAAAATTCTAAGTTTCGTCTTACTTTGGACCGATTCAGTAGCCAAAAACAGAAAAAAAAAGATTGCAGGTAAGGGGATAAAATTGACTTACCAGATGAACATGATTGAGTTTTGAAGTCAAGGATGCTTCGAGTTGCTCCTTCGATACACCTATCTCCCTCTCTTTCTGCTTAAAAGTTTGTGCAGCTGTGATTTGCAAAAACTTTGTGTGTCCCCCAATGACTTTAAATGGATCCGGGACCTGACCTGAATATATTATCTTCTTCTCAACTTGATGACATTCGATACTATCAAAAAAATATCACAAACCTCTTCTCAACTTTATGACATTCGATACTATCATAGTCAACCTATTGGGATTTATCAGGAACCAAACCCAGTTCAGATAATTTCAAACCAGTGAACAATCTCTTAAATATTCAGAACCAATATTTTGAATGGTCTTGGCATTAATATGGTTAGTAAAAACGTCGAGAGAGTGAAGAACATAGTGATTTATATGCATGCATCAATGCACTGTTTGAACTTCTTTTGTGCCGCCTCCAATGAATAATTTCCACCACATTACCAAATATGTTTATGGTGGATTCTGAACTTAATCCACCACCATTCCATACAAATTTTTCTCTTCCACACATCTCGTCTGATTCAGTCTCTTCCAATTCAATCACCTGCGATTCCAATTGATTCAATCTCCTCCTGTTTCTAATAAATTGTGACACGGCTCTTTTCCGATTGCATTTGGAGAGATTCGAGAGAGAGAAAGGGAAAAAAAGAACTATGGTGTGCCAAAAAAAAATCTATATTAAATCGAGCTTCCAACCATACCCGACAAATTCAGAGTCTCTAATATACTATTCAGCTTACTAAATAAGAGGTTGTCTCTGATTTAATTATCTATTTCTTTTATATATATATATATATATATATATTTTTTTTTTTTTCAATTTTCCTTAAAGCCTGAGCTTAAAATCTCCATTGGAGGTGGTCTAAGAGCATCTTGATGTAAAGAAAGATACAAGAAGTCTAAGGAAGACTTATATGTATAGGAACAAAGACAGAAAATCTCAACTAATCTAGGAGATTGTTGAGCAAGACTTATATGCTTAGAATTCTAGGTTTCTCTAAAGAGAAAAGCAAGAGTTCAAAGACTTGTTGAAGAGAAGAGTAATCGACAATATTATTAGAAATCAAAAGCTGTCGTAAGAAGATAAAGCTCAATGCTTAAATAGAAGAGAGGGGTAAAACCGCAGGCCCTAGATTCAATAATGTCAAACACCTAAAGAGAATCTTAAAGAAAAAGAAATAACATAGCAAAAGAAAATTGAATAACACCATAAAAAACGTGGAGAAGAAGAAGTAGTTAAGAAGCTTCTAGAATTCTGCATCATGTCGCCCGAGGTGAAAAAAAATCCGACCTCGAATTTTTTAATGCAAGCTTCCTCCAAGTATGGTACGAAATGCTTTCCAGCATGTAGCAAGTTGTAGGAACGAGACAAAAACAGAGCCGTCTTAGGAGAACCACTAGTTGTTGGTGATGTAAGCAAATCAGTTTTTGAGACCATCGGATTACATGTCTCACGAGTTGGGATTAATGTGATGTGTTTGTTTTCGTATGAAAACGAGTATGTGTTGAGATCATGTGTTATACGCTGATCATATTGCCAAGGTCTGCCCAGAAGTAAGTGACAGGCATCCATGGGAATCACGGCACAACACACCAAATCCTTGTAAGTAGAACCCACAGTAAATGGTACACGACACCGTCTTGAAACTCGTAATTCTGTCTTGGCGTTTAACCACATGAGCTTGTATGGAGCTGCATGAGTCTCGGTAAACAAGGCCAGCTTAGAAACAACTTCTTCCAAGATTATGCTTGCACAAGAACCAGAATCAATGAGGAAACGACAAACTTTACCACAAATCGTACAAGAACTCTGAAAAATATTTCATCGCAACCACGACTCATCTACGACCTGAGGTGCGAGACAAGATCGACGCAAAATCAATGCTTGGCCTTTGTCACCGGTGACACGTTCTTCAACAAGCTATTCTTTCTCACCATTGTACTCATCATACACAGCTTCTTTCTCCACAAACAAGCCTCAACGACTCAAATTGGGGCAATTTAATTGTCGGTGTCCATGTTCTCCACACCCAAAGCACTTAAAGGTCGATATTCGTGAGAACCTCGAGATGCCAACACCATCACCAGTTTCGTTAATTCGAGTAGTGCCACCAACATCAGATGATGGATTAAGTGGTTGTGAGGAGTCAGTTACACAGTTTCATTTACCTGATGAATTCCCGTTAGTAGAACCACAAATATTCTGTTAGATGAGCAAAGCACGTTGTTGAGCTTCCAACGCTGTCGCAGGATCAATTTGAAGCAGAGAATTCTGAATTTGTAATTTTAATCCTCTGTTTCTGTCAGTGTGTTGCGAGCTAACAAAGAAAAAGAATCTGCTGCGTATTCATCCACAGAGTTTGTGCCTTGACGTAAATTCTGGAAGCGAGTGTATAACGTACGAGAGTAGTTGTAAGGGAGAAATGCTTTGCGCAGATGGCGTTTCAATTTTTCATAAGTAGCTATTTTCTCTTTGCCTGCTCGAGCTCTATGTTCTTTCACTTGCTGCCACTACGCCGATGCTCGACCCTTGAAACGAGTTGTAACTAACGCCACACACATGCTGTCGGGCACTCTTTTGAATGACAAGATTTCTTCCGCTGAACTGATCCAATCTAACAGCTAATCTGGTTGTAAGCTACCAGAAAACTCAGGAAGTTCAACTTTAAAACCTGATTCCCATTGATTGTCATCACCTCTTGGTGCCATCAAGACACCTTGACGTTGTTGCTGTTCACCAAGCTCTGCAAACAGGTTGTTATCAACGACTTCGTCATCGTCATCCTCTTCTTCTGAATCATCTTCACGTCGTGGCAACCTTGGAGGACGTCGCAGAACTTGAATCAAAGTTCGGACTGCTGTTTCCACTGACTCACGCAGCATATCATGCATACCACGTTGAAATTCTGAAAACATGTCACGCATCGCTTCAAGTTGCTCTTCATGCTGTTGTTGAAGACTTTTCTTAGGAGGCATGATTAGGATCTTCGGCTGTGATACCAACTGATGTAAAGAGACACTACAAGAAAACATGCCATTTGCGACGACCGTTTGTGACTGATTGTTTAGTCGCAAATATTTGCGACGGTTTTACGACTATTTTAATACCGATTAACGACCATACAAAATACGGAAGTAAAACCGTCGCAAATTTACGACGAAACAATAAAGTCACAAAAACGTTTCACCTTTGCGACCGAATATATACTCTTTTGTAACTGATATTATTTCGTCGCAAAACAAGATGCATTTTGTGACTACTTTGCAACTGCAATTTTGGTACGTGAGAGCCGTCGCAAATAAGTCGCAAAATAGAGACTTATTTGCAACGACTTTTTGGAGTATCATTTAGTAGCAAAGTCGTCGCTGCATGTCGGCAAAAAACGTTGAGAATNCGACGGTTTTACGACTATTTTAATACCGATTAACGACCATACAAAATACGGAAGTAAA